>NW_019416536.1:80868-247764 GCF_000390285.2 Anoplophora glabripennis | reverse complement strand
ATATATTATTAGCGCGTAATTAAGAAAGTTCGGTTATTTTCTGAACAGACCTCGTATTTTGTTGCAGCCATTTAATTAATATTTGCATGGTACAACTAAGACAGGAAAGAGTTTTTTTAACGTAAAAATGATATTGAAAAATTTAGTGGTTGGTCGCTATTACAGAAAAACGGAAACAGCAAATAGAAAACCGCAAGTTTTATTATTTTATTGCATCTTTTCATCTTTTTTTGTCGAGTCTGAAAACCAACCATTTCCCCCTATGATGAATACATACAGGGTAGAAATTCTGTCGCAAGGCATGAAAAATTATTATAAATTTAATGTTTCACATCATACAATTTCGGAGCACCCTGTATAAAGCGTCCATCGTTTGAGATAGAGCGTCTTTTATCCGGAATTGGGGAAGTGATTCTCTATGGGCTATTAATTCAAAGAAATAAATCCCCATAGGCGGCAACAAAGTGCAATTAACCTTCCGATCAAAACAAAAGAAACCTCTTCTCCTTATCAGTCCGAGATTTCCACATTTTTATTGCGCCCCAACGGGGCTCTCCGACGAAGGGCGCAGCCATTCTATTCAAATGAGCGCGAACCTAGCCTAAACCGCACGCTAATTATAGAAACAATAAAAACACTGGTGAAACCTATCCGAACATCTGCTGGCGTTTGTTACAAGAGTCCATAAAAAACGGCGATATTACTTTACGACGTTGAAACTTAATTTTATGGCCGTCGCCGACGGAACGGGGACTCGTGGAGGACTTCAAACGTCTAATTAAATATCACTGGCCGGACGGACGGATCGACGACGGCATCTCGGGAGATTGAACGGTGATGAATCGGCGGTTTTCGGACGTAATTAAAATTTCCTTCGGACGTACCGGGCGACCCGGGACCGACGGTTGGCCGTCATTATTGGAGAACGGAAAGAGCGAATAGGAAACCGCAAGCGGAGATATCTATGACAAGATTTTAATTTTGAAAATTTTTAAGGAAGCGGCAGTGTAACGCAAGATGTTAGGGAAATATATATGGAGGGGGGGAGGTACAAAGTTCTAAAGTGTAACCAATTCTCGGTGGTTGCGTCCGCTGGGCGCAGGGGTGGTGCGATCGGGGTGAGTTTAGTGTCGTTGTGTAGGTTGGACCTTTCTGCGCCGAACAAGTGGTCCAGACATTCCACTGTAGTCCAGAAAAGTAAGGAAAAATTGAGCGAACTTTTTTAATCTTATGTAAAACTCGCTGTTGCAAAAAAATTTCAAAGAAAACAGATTTTTCAAGAAAATATTAATTTATTATTAATTCGTAATGTTCACCCTCGAAAACCTATAAAATGATACATTTGATGCTCATAAATATTCAAATCTCGGAAAACTATAAGATTTTCCAAAAATTTTCCGCAATTTTCTTTTCTCTAATTCACTTTTGTTATTTAAAAATGAATTGACCATTATTTTGGCTCCAAAATATTAATTTTCACATAATCTGTACATAAAAAATATACGGGAAAATTATTGGGAAAACCGAAAGTGTCCGCAAAAATCGTCCGTTTTTTACAATTCGCAGAGAACTAAAGGAAATAAATAAAAATATGTTTTTGGACTCAAATTACTAGTCGTAAAAAATTAAGACGAGCATAGCTTTTAAATTTTTGAAAAGTTTAAAAAATGACCCCTATTTAGGGGTTGAAAAGACGCCCAAAATGAATTGAATATTACCAATAAATATAAAAGCTATTAGCATGTGAATTTTTCTATCGAATGACTCTTGATGCAGAGAATTATTCTCATGACTGAAATAAGCATGTTGAATTAGAAAATCCACCCTTAAGCGCGCTCAGGGGGTGGAATCATCCCAAAAAATAGAGAATATCAGAAATAATTGTAAAAATTCAAAAAAAAAATATAGTAAGATAATTCACAAAAGTTTTTATATCAATTGGTAATATTCAAATTCTTCATTTTTGACATTTTTTTCAACCCCTGAATAGGGGTGATTTTTCAAATTTTCGAAATACTAAATGCTATGCTCATTTTAGTTTTTTACGACAAGTAATTTGCGACCAAAAACATATTTTTATGTATTTTTTAATTCTCTGCGAGCGAAAATCACAGGTTTTTTGCGGTCACTCTTTTTCATGGGAATAATTTTGTAGAAAAATTAATTTTGAACAACTTTTATATGAAACTTTTTTTCGAAGAAATGCATCTTCATTGATATTGGCAGTTTTTGGTCAAAAAACGCGAAAAATCATACATGTTACAAATTCGCTTCTCACTACAGGGATCTCGCAAATGGTAAGAGATACGTAGTAGCTTAAATGAAGGCAAAGCTACATAATCAGGGGACCAACATTATGCGTCCAAAAAATCAAGGCTAACATGATTAGTTTTCAAAATATTTGAAAAAACCTAAATTTTGGAAATCCGTATTTGTTTCATTTTAGTCTTGTTTGAGGTAATATTGAAAAAAGAAGAACAACTTTTTGCCCTCTATCGAATGACATAATCAATTTTTATATGTAACGTTTCTTCTCTCCAGGACCATCATCAACTTAATTTTTTTAAATAAGACCCCGGACATTTTATTACATTTTTTGCAAGCCTTCATGACCCTCAATACTGTACTGCCTCAGCTCGAACTAGATTCAGACGTTTTGTCTCGAAAAATTCATCTTCAATGTATTCATTCCAAATTTATCTAATTTTGTTTAGATTTCTATTATTCTTGAATTATCATACACTTTAAGTGTCGTTAGACCCTGCGACATCCACCTAGTTATTAAAATTATTACAGATTTTCAGAAAATTGACATAATTTGATATTACCTACAGTATTATCAGACCGATAATCAGAAAAACAACTGGGCAACTGTTCAGAAAAGAAAAATACCATACATATTTTACCAAATAATGACAAGAAACATATATAGAATCTTCTTAGTGATATTTCTTTCTCCACTGGATACACGAGGCTGTTTTGAGAGATTCGCGGAAAAACCTAAAGGTCGCGCGGCGATGTTACATCCTGTACAACATACATAGTGATACCATGGGCCCAGGTCGCTCCACCCACCTCTGGTAAAATGCAGGGGTACCCGGACAGCCTGTCAAAACTGTAAAACGGAGAAACGAGGCCCAGCGAGCAGGTAGAGATCCCAGAACGAAGGTCAATCCTCGACAATGGCCAGGTCAGAAAACAGGAATTTATGCCAGTCGTTAATATTCGACCAACGACGGATTGTAAATAGACGTTTTCTTCTCTAGAAATGCCATAAAAATTCTGTTTACTCTTTTATTGTTGTTTGGGTCTGGTCGGTATTGTTAACCGAAACGCTGGGTATGTTCCAAAAACACCCACGGTCGTGGTGGCTTAAGGCGGTCTTTGTCTTATTGTTGATTCCTGAAAAAAAAAGTCATCCCTTCCGTAGACGGAATTCGACATTCCGAACGTTTTTTTTCAAGAGTCAAGTATTACATCATCAGTAAATGGCTATTTATCCCTCAAAATGTTACAACTGTAATGACAGGTTATTCACCTTGTAAGATATTGTGTGTTGTACAGGGTCTTCATAAATGATGACCACGTGACCGTCAGGTATAGGCAACCAACATTGCACGATTGGTGCTTACAACTAAAAATTCCTAATCCTCAGTGGAGTGACTGAAGGGGTCAGATGTAACTAATCGCAATAAAAATAGATCAATTATTGTGTAGCGGTGAAACGCAGAAGGAAGCTTAGCTTAGACATACTTTGAATCATGTACCGTGTGAGGCGAGTCAACAGTGAGTTTTTAAAATGGGCTTAACTGAGATTAAAGCATATGGCGAAACATATGGTTCATATTAGACCGAGTTTAATTTTTTATAGGATGATTTATGTTTAAATTATTTTTATAAAGTACAATTAAGGACGCTCGAAAAACTCTCATATCTGTTTCTGCATTTAAAACTCAGAAACACACGACAATAAAATGCACGACCAAAGTCCCTCAGTGGGGCAGGCCGACATGGCAGACATTAGAGTGCCGCTAGATACGTATCGAATAAATTGATCGATGCGAAGCTTCAGATCACAGGCAGACATGTACATGTTATTGAACAATGACGCGGATAATGGGATTACTAAAATGTGAAGTAGTTGATGCTTCGCCACATTAGTAAAAATAATATCTATTAAAAACTTGGACTATTTTAGATATGCATTTGTGACCTGGGTAAATGTTCGGTCATTTTCGTTCTGTATCTCTTTTATTTTAACAAATAGCTATAACAAACCCTATATAATTCTAAGTCGCCGCTGAAACTCTATCAAATGACATTATTAGATCGTCTCCATGGTATGTAACATATGTCAAAATTGCTATAGTCAACTGTTTTTGTTCAAATGACACACTATATACTTTTTTATCAATTCTGGAAGATATTTTTTTCTGGTAAGGAAGTCTATAGTTTCATTAGAAATGCTATGTTTTTAAAGTAACATATTTTATTTTTAATACGATAATAATATAACAATTTTAAACAATACTTATTTCAAATGTTCAAAATGACCTCCTCTACAAACACATTCTAGTGTTTCTTCATTTAGTCTCCGTCATTCTACTCTTATTCTGCTTTTAAGGTCGTCAATATCATTTAATGGCGAATAGCAAACTTTTTCTTTTAGGTAAGGCCAAAGAAAGAAATCTATAGGAGTGAGATCCGGAGATCTAGCAGGCCATTTAACATCTTTATCGAATGTTCTTCATCTCTTGCCCTTCTAGGTATAAAAACTCTTCTTTTCTTTTGAAAACTTCCATCTGTCGCCAAATTCGAAAATTTTATCTGATGGAAGTTGTCTTTGCGGAAAACGATGTTGGAGTGCAGTTATAAGAAGGCAACGGTTGTCACTTTCTGTTTGAATAAAATTACATAAAAGAGAACCCGACCTACAACCAACCCTGTAACCCTGTACTACATTGCAGACGCCATAACATTACCAATCTCTAATTATTACTCAATTATAGTAGTTAGGATATAACTTATACATAGTTGTTTTTGTGGTCAAATTTCTTGATTGACAAATTTTAAAAGTCGTCCTTCAATACATTTTTTTTTTGTAAAGCAACAATTGTGGTTTAATTCATTGCCTTCCCATAAACCGTCCAATAAACTCAATAATTAGAACGTTCTTTAGTTTATTGATGAAATTAAATTATATTTATACTCCGAATTTTCATAATTTAACGGTTATGCTCCAATCTGCACGATAAAATGATGTTAATGTATTGCAGTTAAATTTTAAACTCCACTTACAGGGTGTCTTTCCAACCTATGGAGATGTTGATCGAGTAATTCAAAACCAAAGAGCCTTAAATCATTCAAGAGTCCAAATACCACTGGTTTTCGAGACACACTGAAGTTTAAAAAAAATTACATTTATTCAAATAAATCTGAAGATGCTTGACTTAGGTTAAGATGCTTGTAGTATAACAACCCTAGGTTCGACAAAAAATAAGTAAACATAGTTGTGGCCAAAAACATGGGTGATTTTTCAAATTTTCGAAATACTAAATGCTATATCCCTACGTTGTATACATCTATTTTTTAATATTGACCGGAAGGCACTGGCTACTAACTTTGTAGAGGGGATGTATGGTTTAATTATAAAAAACAAAAGCAGAGTAAATACACCTAACCTTTATTTACATACAATTCAAATTAAACATGTGACAAAAAGAAAGAACAACAAAAACATTAACAACCTTTAAATATAAAAGGAGAGTGCCAGGCTCACCTAGAGCTCCTGTGGGGAAAGAGCATGGCAGAGAAACCCACGATCGTTGCTCTTACCACCCAAATATAAATACAAAACAACCGCTAATCAACGGCATCAATTAAGAACCGTTGCTAATGATAATTAAGACCTGTCTCATTTAATGTGTCACTACATGTCATCTGTTAACCCCATATTAGTCATACACACTTCCACGTAAAACTGAAAGAGATTTGGTGTTAGTTAGCCGGCAGAGCCGGAAGGTACTGAGGTCCCATAATACGGAAGGCTACTCAGCTAAAGTTGAGATTTCGGAAGATCCTTCTTAACACTGAAGTCCCATACGGGAGGCTATCCAGCTTAATCCAGATTCGTTCCGCACGGGAGAAAATGTTAGTAACTGCAACAAGGCTCGTATAGACGTGTAACATAAAGTGGACACAAGAAATCAAAGAACAACATGATCTTGTTTAAAACAAGTTAAATGCGAAATAAAGAAGTCGTTATTGCACTATCTGGGCGGTCTCGACAAAATACATATTTGAACATGTCATAAATAATGAATAACCTTAAATAATAATTGTAACAATTTTATATTAGAAAAATATATGCCCCTAAGCGTAAGACAATGAAGCTTAAACATATACAGAATTATTATCATGAGACATCTATATTTTACGAACAACGTCATCACTACAAAAACAAGTTAGCTGTAAAACAAAGGAGTCATTATTGTAAAGTCGGGGTCCACGACAATATATATATATATTTTAACATGAAATAAATAATGAGCAATCGTTAAGAATAATTATAACAATTTTACCTTAGAAAAATATATGCCCTTGAGCATAAAGCAATGGAAGCTAAACATACAAAGAATTATTATCATGAAACATCTATAAACATCACAATCATAAGATTTCATAGAACAATTAACAACAAAGTACTTAAAGAATATTACCAGCTAACTAATAACACTTTAAACAATTAACTTTTCACTTCTTTGACACACTGCCCGCCTTGCTACCTATCTGCACACTATTCTCACTTCAACTACTATCTTCAACCCTCTAGGCTTCCTTCCAGAATTTCCTACCTAAGTGCCTGTTTTTTGTGCTTCCTTCTATCGACCGTTAATATTACTTTTTCATTGTTATACAACACCTATGTAACAGGTGCCGTGGAAGTTGATAAGATAAGTACGGTTTTGCACATGCTTGACATAAATAATTCATAAATGTGTTCTTGAATCAAGGACAGCGATTTTTTCCTGCGTGGGACTAACAACAGTCGCTTTAGCACGTCTTTCTGTACATTTGTGTTCAAGATTTTACCAGTCCATTGTGGAAACTGGAATAAATATTACCGGTGATTCTTTTTTTTTTTTTTCTCGTTAAACCAGATAACCCGACGCCTATTCCGATTAAATTCATTACAGACCGCAGAACGGCGGCCCGTGAAATTCCGGAAACCGATAAAGAAGTCCTTGTCCCTCGATTTCGGTCGATCGCACTTGTTTACGGTTAGGCGGAGGAAGAAGAAGCCGTGAGAAAGGACCGGGACGCCCAGAAATGTCATCACAAAGCCACGGAGGCACAATGCGTCCCGCGATTCCCCACCTGTGCTTTTTTTTGTCTTCTATTATAGCGGACCCGGCTTACCTACACCCCCTTGTGTCAATACAAGTAATCTGATTTCGTCGGATCTTGCGCCCGGCGATTGTGCGTCAATTTGCCGGTTCGGGCGATTGTTGTTGCCCCGAAACCGAGAACCGGATGACATTACTCGAAATCGTGCGACAATGAGGGCGTTTTAACAAGTTTATCGAACCGGTGTCGGTTTACACGAGAAAAATTCCGTAACAGAGAAATAATCGGACCCCTCGCTGTGAAAAAAAATTCTCGGAAGAACTCGCGAAACTAGTGTTTACGCTTTTTTTTTTTGTGAAACATCACAATGGGATCATTCAATAATATTTAATTTATATATTTTTTTATATTTAACCGGTCTACACCATTCACTGTGACGTCACACCACTCGACTGGCTCAATCCGACAGCTTTACGTCTTTCCGAAGTCAGTCGAACATGTATAAAAACGCCTAGCAATAAAATTTAATGAGTTTCATGGGCGTCCCTAAAAAAGTTTTCTGCTAAAGGTAAAAAATAATAAATTGTACCTATATAATGTGTAGAAAATTTCTATTATATGTTCATTTGGCCAACATATTTTAATTATTTATTTCAAACATTTTATTATACAGGGTGGTCCGAATTTTATGCAGGAAACTTCGAGGGCAGATAGATCTTTTTAAAATAGTAGGTGTTTGCCTTATAAACATAGGTCTGGAACGGCCTCGTTTTAGAGATACAGGGTGTTGAAGTTGTTAAAAAAACATTATTTTCTGTTTATATCTCCGGAATGCATCGACCGATTTCAATAAAATTTACCACAGATAATGTATAATAGTAGGTATTGTATTCCCTAAAATATGAGCTCTAAAGATTCAACCAGTGGTGTACAACTGGACAGGGTCACCCCCTTCTTTATAAAAAAAACCTACGCCACTGTATTTTTTACAAGCTATTGTAACGAATTTATATTCTAAAGTACAAAATACGTAAAAAAGGTAACTTGAATTTTTTCCTTAAAGTTCAGCGTTCTCAAGTTATTCATACGAATACAATCCCCTTGTGGCAGATACTTCTAACCATAATATTACAAGAATATTTATGTTTATGCTTAAAAGTAAGTGCAATTTGTAAGCACATCAACAAAATTCTTTACACTCATCGCTTTTGTCTTTTTGGATTAAAATAATATTTGGAAAATCACGACAAAGGAATGAAAGGCACAGAAATGAAATTTTAAAAGCATTTGACGACGATCCTCGGGTAAGTACACGAAGAACGTCTCGGCAACTTGGGGTGAGTAAGTCGAAAATTTGGAAAGTTCTACGTAAGGATGGCAGAAATCCGTACCATTTACAACCTGTGCAAAATTTACTTCCGTGCGATGCAGAGAGACGCCTGAATTTTTATCAGTGGTTGTTTGAATTCTTACTCGAAATACTTTGGACCGATGGAGGCTATGTTCACAAGGCGAGGGGTAGTGAATTTGTCACAATTTGGATATTTGGTCACAAGAAAATTCTCATGTAATTCGGAGTCATTTCTAAACTTTCTAGAAAACCATCTATTTGAATTATTAGAGGATGTTCCATTAAATATAGGTACGACAAAATAGCTGGATACAAATGGATGGTGCCTCTGCGCATTTTAGAAGAATAATACAAGAATGGCTTAATGAAAATTATATGAAATGATGGATAGGTAGAAGACCAAATGCCAATGTCAACCATAATGGTGCAGAGGGTCCAGTGTCTTGGCCAGCCAGATCGACAGATCTAAACTCCCTGGACTTCTATGTTTGGGGTGACCTACCTGAAAAGTTTCCTCTACTCCAATAGATACTAGACCACAACTACTGCAGCGAATAGAAGACGGGTGTAATGAATTAAAAAAAAAGCATCATATTATGATATTAGCCTCAATTAGTTCCATTAATAGAAGATGTCAGAAATGTATCGATGTGGGTGGTTCGCACTTTAAACAATTGCTGTAAATACGTAAAGTTAATTTTGTTTCTTGTTTAGTTGTTGCTTGGTAAATGTATTTTTATTATTATTTTGATTTAAATTGTTCCTATTTGTAAAGATAATGCCTCCAGGGAAATCTAAAACACACCAGGAACACTACCTCACAAGTGATGTGGAAAGAATTTTGTTGATGTGCTTACAAATTGCACCTACTTTTAAATAAATAAATTTTAAAATTTTAAAATATAATATTTATTAAAATAAAAATTTTAAATAAATATTTTTGTAATATTATGATTTGAAGTGTGAACCTTAGGGAAAAAATTCAAGTCACCTTTTTTACGTATTTAGTGCATTAGAATATAAATCCGTTGCAATAACTTGTAAAAAATACAGTGGCGCAGGTTTTTTTTTATAAAAAAGGACTGACACCTGTCCAGTTGTACACCACTGGTTAAACCTTTAGAGCTCATATTTTAGGCAATGCAAGGCATACTATCGTACATTATTTGTACCAAATTTGATTGAGATCGGTTAACGGATTCCTGAGATATAAACAAAAAATAATTTTTTTTAACAACTTCAACACCCTGTATCTCTAAAACGAGGCCGTTCTAGACCTATGTTTATAAGGCAAACTCATATTATCTTAAGGACATCTATCTGTCCTCGAAGTTTCCTGCATAAAATTCGGACCACCCTGTATTGATGGTAAATTTATATCAAAAAGGCATTTACATTTCCATGAAAATATATTACTGCTTAGCATTGCTGCACTGAACTGCTAGGTAAATTGTCAGCAAGTGAAATTTATCGCCGGTTGCCCAGTGCAACTGTATTTGTGCGCCGTTTGCCGCGCACGCATTTTTCACCTGGGCATACAGCATAATTTGTTCAGCAACCAATTCTTCGAACTCCATCAAATAAAGAAGATTTCTAGAGAACTTGACACACACTGTGGCTTGTTTACCAGATTTCCTTTTCAATTAAAAAATCTCACTCCGTAAAAACGCCAATTTCACAATTCCGGTGGGCTGAAAAATCGTCGCCTTGATACGCAAAATCACTCCTCGCGGTTACGGCCCTGCCTCTTCTCTCGGCCACTCTGGCTGTTTACACGGACCGTAATCTTTTGATAATCGATCCGAACGGCGGTGACAAGCCGGCCCATGAGAACGTCCATCCGCAAACCAGCGTTTAATGATACGTTGCCGGCCGAGAGCTGCACTCGTGACCGGCGAAAATTGTATGATTGACGTATACTTAGCCGGTTCTTTTTGTTGTTACAACAGTTCGGTAATGACCGATCCGCCATCGGCGTAATCCTGTGTGTTTTCGAACAAGATGTTTAGCTGTTAACGACAGGACTTGTTACGAGCGAGACGAGAGCAAAAGGATATTGGTCCTTCGCAGTGGTGTGATGTACCGTGTTTATTTTTTTTATTACTATACTGGTTCAACGCCATACGATTTCATCTTCTTACGTCATTGCACTTAGTATGGAAAAATACTTCCAAAGAAAGAGCTTAGTAGTGGAATAAAAATAAAGTTATAAAATAAGGTATCACGTGTAATGTAGCGGGTACTGCGGCTCGGGTTTTCCCGGTAAAACAAGTTGCGATTTTTCTTGTACACGCTAGGTTTAGCATATTAGTGTCCTGTAGTCTTTCAACGCCGTTTTGCACTGTTTTGAGGTTCGCTTGTTGTCTTGAGAAGTAACGATTCACATACAAATGACAAGTCATATTCGCACTTTCCGTACATTAATACCATGTCCGTTAATTCCTGAAGGCATTTTAAAATCAATCTATAGTCGACAAAGGCAACTTGACCTAGGTACTGCACTTGAAACAGTTGATTAAGCAGGCCGATGCAGGGTCGTCCTAAGTTTCGCGTAATAATCCCTGATTAATTTTCTGAAATACAGTTTAGATAACAGTTGTGCCCTTTTTAAAATCAAATAAATGTTTTATCTCTATTAGGTAGTCTCCTGAAATGATTTACACTCATGGCAACTGGAGCAATTTAAAATTCTCCGTGAATGAAGACGTCTTATTATAATTTTCATTCCACAAATTTAATTCCACCCGCACACGGCACGTACGGCTGGTCGGGGCGAGGATTACACTCGGAAGGGGTATTGTCGCGGCCGGAAATGGCTCTCGGAGCATCCCCCGTTGCCGTGTGTCACCTCGGACGTGCCCCAGGTTCGAATTACCTTCATCAGCCGTGCATGCCCGGCATCCTAATGTCCGGCTCTACGCGACGAAACCATTGTTTACTTCAGTCCGGACGGCGGATAGGTTTGTGATTTGCCGGACGGCCTGGGGGACAGAAGGGCGTTATGCCCCCCTTTGAAAATCCCACCGCTGCATGGAATCACAACTAAATCACGTCCGGCTTCGACGTTCGCGTTTTGGAATTTCTGGCAAGCTCGTATCTAAACATGTATCAAGATAATATCTAATGCAATAAAGTGCACTGAGTGTATACAGGGTGATTCACAACTTATCCAAAAAAATTTGGGAATAGATGTGGCATGAGAAATGGAGTCAATATCGTAAAAAAAATTGTTTGTAAAATCCTTATAGTACCCGAGAAAAATTACTGAAGTTGTAGTACTTTCAAGTACTACATCGCAGGACAACTATAGTCCCTAGCGTCATTCGCAATACGCGTAGAGAGCCACGTGGCCTCAGCGGCTCCGAATACTGAAATCCGATTCTACAATCGTCGTTGCGATAGTGTTTACAATAGGTTTTTTAGTAGTTAGTGTCAAAAATAACTTGCGTGTAAAGCAACTTGGAGTTGATGGATATCGTTTTAATTTACGGTGAAGCAAGAAAACATTTGTATTATGGTAAAGCAGGACAACATTTGTGTTAGTTCGTGTTCGTAGAAACTGAGTAAGATGGGACCAAATGTCGGTGGACAAAATTTTGAAGTCAGGTATGTCAAATTATTTTATTAATTAAAACCACAAATTAATTTTATTAATTGATGATAACAATATCGGCAAAAGCAGTTGAATTTGCTGATATAAAATAGGTACTATAAAATTCTATTTATTCCTTTGAGGGTTGCTTTCGCTGTATAGCAAGAATAAAACGTTCTCTCAACGGTAATAATAGTGTTTTATTGAAAACTAAGTTGTATAGAAAAAGACGTGTTGACAGGGTCAGTGTTCGTTGGAGAGTCCCTGTGTGTGGAGTCGCTCGTAGGTATATGAGTACGCATCTGGTCGCCAGCGCCAGCCCGCCGTAGACCCTTCCTGGAACGTTGGTGCGTCCGGAGGCGCTCTTGCTGTAATGCTTAAAAATGGGTCACTTACGCACACCTTTTTTCAATATTCTTTCAAGTTTTTGCCCTTTTTTATCACGTCGCCGTGCCATTGTACGCGGTCAGGTTTCACAGTGGACCAGTTTCCAGTGCCGTGCAGAAGTGTATTTTTAAATCATTTTCGAACTGCCCTTTTTGATTTTTTCTTTATAAAGTTGTATTTGTAAGAGTTCCCTATATATCCAGAAATTTTTTTTTTGGATAAGTTCTGAATCACCCTGTATAAGAGTATGTAGGACGAAATTCTCGAATAAGAAGTATATCATTGCCATTTTTATGTCATGGTTACGAAAGCTTCATGCACCGTCTAAGAGTCGATTCTAGTAATTTATATCAAAATGAGTTTCAAGGTTAAAATCAAATCAAGGTGACCAAGTGCTCACCCAAACAACATTCGTAGAAGTCAACTTCCCGGTATCTCGGTATCCTAACGGCATATCAACCTGAGAAGTTCGAGGGGGGGGGGGGAATAATAAAAAAAACTACACAACCTGTCTCCCAACGTAAAATTTCTCACCTTTCAGAATCCAGGGCAAAAAATATATTATCACCAAAAAAAAAACAACAACTGACCTTCAGACAGCCTTGAAGCTAATTTCGTCAAACTGACACCGAATTCGAATTCAGCGACCTCAAAAAAACCGTATGGGTATGGTGGTCTAGTCTCTCACACATTGAATTTTTTGTCGCGGGTCTGTGCAATAAACAAGACCTAGCCATCGACAATGCCGCAAACATAATTCGTGAGCAACTAGACAAATATCGCTCATACGATCATTGAATGTAATGGACAAACTTGCAAATGTTATCCATGGACAGCGCATCGATGTGAATCTCTCACGAATATATTTCTCAGTTTGCAGATCATGCAGATGCCAACGTTGATCGTCGGTAATGATCGTAGAACTTTCATAGAGTGTCGTTATCAAAAGGCTACTTTGATATTAATTATGTAATTAGTTATATGTATATGTATGTACAATGATTATGTCATGGTTTTTAAGGCGCGTCCTTGTTATAAAAAAAGAAACGCACCAAACAATTTCCTCATTTCCAACGCGCCGTAGTAACGTGATAGATATGACTCCGAGGAATCCTCGTTAGGCAGGCAGTATTTTCCCTTCAAGAAGTGATTCAGTGACGACGTCTTGCCCATGCGATGTAATGAATCCTGTAATGGATTCGATGCGAGCCCGAATGGTAATTACGTCTGGCGAGCGGAGGCCGAGCATTAGTAATAGCAGTTAAATGTGTGTTTACCGGCCGCTTATCTCCTTCAGACGGCCTACAAGAGACCACGGGACGCACGCACATGTAACATTAGTTGCGACGGACCGGCAACCGCATGCCGTTAATTAATCGACCTAATTGACGTCCGACGGAGGAGAACGGGACGGAGATGCTCGACGGGCATCTTGAGCAACGCGCGCTGTCACGGGGGGTGTCGGAAAAAAACGAGTTTTTCAATTTGCGATAAATCATACACGTACCGCGTTGTCACGTGTGGTCGTCGGTGATCACGGGAAGCAGAGACAGCTCGTTGATTATAAAATGTAACTCACTCTATCGTAGGTCCCAGAAGTAAAGATTACATTTGAAGAGTCAGGGACATTTCCTAAACCAAAAGGGATTCACAAAAACTCGCAGAAATAAATTCAATATCTCGAAAACTGGAATGGTGAGGGGGGAGGGGGTGCCGGAAAAACGAGTTTTTCAATTTGCGATAAATCATACACGTACCGAGTTGTCACGTGTCGTCGTCGGTGATCACGGGAAGCAGATACAGCTCGTTGATTATAAAATGTAACTCACTCTATCGTAGATCCCAGAGGTAAAGATTTCATTTGAAGAGTAAGGGACATTTCCAAAACCAAAAGGGATTCACAAAAATTCGCAGAAATAAATTCAATATCTCGAAAACTGGAATGGTGTTTTCTACTGTAGTTTAAATAATCTTCCATTGACATTGACGAACCATTCTATAATTAATTCTGACTCGAGGATACTCAGTATTTCTACATTTCATGTGGTAACATGACAGATAACTGTCGGTAACAATGTCCTGTGTTCTTGTGAAGTGTTGCGCGTCACACTGATAAATTGGCGGAATATTAGTCCGGATTCCTGTCGGAATAGCCGCTACTGTATAAAAGAGATAATCTATTAAGTGGAAGCATAATCGCCGACATTTTTTAATACCTTTAACAATCTTACATTTATCGAATATAGTTTAATTCGCTAGTTAATCTTAGATGCAAAACAGAAACAAATGATGATCAATGGCGTTCGATTGTTTCCGATATCTGCCTACTACGATTTCGTTACAAATAACACAATTTGATCGATTGGTGGATATAATAAAGATATAATTTTGATTTGAATTTGAAGTCGGAGTTCGTTCTGTATTACGAAATGGTAAGCCACATTGATCAAAAACAGCTCCGTATGGTAGCAATGAAAATGTTGTAGTCTCGTTAAAAAAAAGAAAACTTATTAAACGAAGAACCAGCCGCAGCAGTTTACTGGTGCAGAAAATCCAAATTTACAGAGATAAGGCTCAAGAGTAGCACAAAAAGCGTAGTGTTGAATATCTTCGAGCATTCCAGCGTGGTGAACTATGCAGACAGCCTTGTAAGCGGAGCCAGAGGCGTAGACGGTCTTGGTAAAGGGTAACGCTTGCAAAAAAAGGGTACATACTCGGAGTTACTATTGTTACACTTGTCACTTTAAAAACTGATGTTAGAGATGTTTTAAAATCTTATGAGCTTTGACCTTCATATGCGCAGAAACATAACTCCAACCGTCGTCTAAATTATTCTACGTCCTAAAAACATTACACCTATTATTCACAGTGTCTCTCGAGCTCTAGCGTAAACAAGCCTTTGATCCGATTACAAATATCATAATAAAATGCCCTATTCTTTATTATTTTAATTTAAACAATAAAAATATATATAACGAACGTTCGCCAGTTGACTTTATTGATGCCCGAGCGCCTTAGTTCATGTCTACTTGTAATGATGCACATCTGAGTCAATGTTTTCACAACGTGCTTATTAGAAGAATTATGGGGATACGCCACGCCTTTCGCGCATTTCGCGGCTCAAGAGATATTAAAAGACCTCTACGTTACAAGCTTTTAAATGAATCGCGATTTGAAGTCACAATTAACAAATAATTTGTAAAAATGACTTCGATCGGTAAAACTCCCCTTCAAAAAAAAAGTTACACCTCACGTACATTTCTATGCAACTAAAAACCCGTAGAATCAGAAAAAGTTCATATAATTCACAAATGTATTGTAGAACGCTTGAGGTAAAATAAATTTTCAAGAATTCTCAAAATTTTGAGAGAAAATATAATATGTACTGATTTATCGTCATTATTTGCATGAATCTCATTTTTTATGGCAGATAGAAAAACTTAAATATAATTAAGCAGTACAAAAAATAGCTTAATATAGACCTCGACCCGACCCAATACAACCCAACCCGATCTAACCTAACCTAACCTAACCTTACCACATTAATGTTCGCAAATCGAAAAGTACCTACTATCATTGTGACGTATTTTTGACATTTGACACTCTCCTGTCGGATTACTTACTGAAGTATTATTTGAACTTATTTTCTCTCGAGTTTTTTCTTATAAGATGGTTACTCTCCCTCTACCAGCCGCGCCACGCCACTGACTTCTCCTGCACTGACACGCAGCGAACAGAAGATCATTGTGTGGCCGTTCATGGAACGGCATGCGGGCCAACATCCGAGACAATGCTAGTCTTCTTCGCCCCGTCGCCGTATCGCTCACTTATCGAGGACCGAATTAAGCGCGGGGGAGGGGGAAGGGGGCAGCTTAATTACCGACGCTTATTACGACTGTCTATATTCATTAGTCGGCCGCATTGTTTGTCGTGGGGACCCAGATACAAGGTGAAAAATTGGAATCTTGAGAGTGCGGGATGTATTTTGCTTGGTTCATTTCTATTTTCAATACCGCAACCGTTATTGGACGAGAAAATGGGAACTTACTAATAAACTGAGAAGCACAAATGTCTGTATAGAGCCGATATTGTATCTGCATCATCTGCTTCCGAAAAGTTAAAAACTATAATAGATAAAGTCGTTATTATAGAAGCATTATTTCTATGACCACGACTTTATCTATTATAGTCCTATCTAGATTTGTATGCGCGGTCCAGCGCCTCCGGTAGCCAGAGCTGTTTACTTCACGAAACTAAACTTTATGTTATAGTCATTTGGTCTTTTACCATTGAGGAATTAAATTAAATATATTTCTAGATAATATTGATAACAAGGAATCAAAATTTACTTTGGAAATAGAGGGCAGTAATTAATTGATTATCCTTTCTAGGTATTTTAATTAAAAAGAATGGCTATTATTTAGAAATAAAAAAAATCGCTATTTGGGTTAAAACTGTCCAAATATGGGTCAAAACTGATTTTTTTCCTAAATTTTAGCCAAATACAGGGTGATTCACAAAGGGTAACCAAAAATGAAACCTCGGATTCTTTGGTGAATTTTAAGGGGTCTTTCGTATAAAGTTTTTATCTAGGACGCTTTGTTTAAAAGATACAGGGTGTTAAACTTAAACAATGTTTTTAATTTTTTTAAATAATTTAAAAACTAGTAAGTGAAATAACTTGAAATTGGGCGCACGTATGTACGTAAACATTGTCCAAAATCTGAGGCGTTTTCCTAAAATTTAAATACTCCAGTGGCGGAGATAAAGTGTATCGTTGGCATATATTTTTAAATAAAATAGTACGCCACTGCTTTACAGTAACAATCATGATATTTTCGGATTCGTCTTTCAATTTTCTACAAATTGTTTCTTTTTTTATGTTTTTCGGAAAACGCCTGATTTTCGAGTAAAACTTGAAAAACTAACTGAAAACACTTTTACTTAAATAACATGACACACACTAATCATTCGGTTATTTACTCGAATAAAGAAATTAATCAATTAGTCATAATTTTAATGATTTTACTTGAGTAAATCCTCAAAAATACCTCACAGGCCCGACATCTTTTTAGGACGGAAAAAAATGTAATTTGTTCGAAATTTATTGTTGCTGGAATTTGATGAAAAGCATTATTTATTCTTTCTTCTAACTGCTCAGAATGACAAAGTTGCTATCGCAGCCTACTACGTAATTTTACACCACATTTTATTCGAATGTGTGTGTTTTCAGTTCGTTTTTAAATTTTGCTCGAAAATCAGGCTTTTTTCGAAAAACATAAGAGACTAGTAATTTGTAGAAAATAGAAAGACGAATCCGGAAATATCATGAGTGTTACCGTAGAGCAGTGGCGTACTATTTTATTTAGAAAAATATGCCACCGACACCCTCTATCTCCGTCACTGGTGCATCTAAATTTTAGGAAAATGCCTCAGATTTTTTAACAATGTTTACAAAAATACATGTGTCCCATTTTCAGTTACTAATTACTAGTTACCATATATTTACGATAAAATTACTTACAGAACAGATATTCACAATTTGAATATAAGATTTAAGAATACGTTATCTGTACCAACTCATGTAACATTTTTATTTCAGAGCTGCTTCAGTTATCAAATTACCAAATATTACAATTTGATTCCTTATTACTTTAAAACCTGTAAATTACCAATATTTAAGTCAAACATTAAACAAAATATGTTATCCGATACATGTTTACTATAATATATAATATACATTTTTTTTTGTACCAGTGGTATTACTGTTAGTCTTTATAATTGTTTTTTAAATTGTAATTTTTTGTACTTATAAATATGTCAATTTATTTCTACTTGTTAGTTTTAGAAAAATTTGATTATAAACATTATTTTGGTTGAGTGGAAGAGCAGGTTTAACCTGAACTCTCCCATTTCGCAATTTGTATTACTTGTATCTATTTTTTCTTTTTGTTTGTAATCTTGTTTGTTATATTATTGTATGCAATTGCAAATAAAGTCATTTATTATTATTATTATTATTATTATTATTATTATTATTAGCTTTTAAATTATTTAAAAAAATTAAAATTTATTTTTTCAAGTTTATTTAACACCCTGTATCTTTTTAACGAAGCGTCCTAGATAAAAACTTTATACGAAAGACTGCTCTTAAAATTCACCAAAGAATACGAGGTTTCATTTTTGGTCACCCTTTGTGAATCACCCTGTATATCATTTTCGTAGTATTTTGACCAAATTTCAGCTAATTTTGCTATTTTTCCGAGAAATTTCGAGGTCATGTGTAAATTTTACTAAAGGCATCGTGTTCAGCGCCTGAAAATACAACGAAAATGACATATTTGGACAAAATTTAGGAAAAAATCAATTTTGACCTACATTTGGGCTAGTTTTAACCCAAAAATTCCACCTTTCTCTCAAATTTGTCGAGAAGTCATAAATTTTGACTACAGGATCGTGTTCGGCTCATCTAATTCCTTCGGAAATGACATGTGGCTCTTTTAGGTCTGGAGGATTTTTGTGTGCGACTGTATTATTTATGTAAGCACCAGACGACGATTTTTTGACGATGAAAGTAGGACTTGTTCTATTATCTGTTAATTTAACTTAATGCCAAACACAAGAAATGATGGATGTACTTGCCACACGATTGCAGATAAAAATGTTATTGCGTAAAATTCCTCCATGCCTACGAAATTAATAATTTAATTAATTTATTTATTTCTGTGGTTCGATTTGGACAACACTTACAAGTTTGAAGTTCTATTTCAAACCGTTTTGGAATTAAGAAACTTCAAATTTTATTTCTTAGAACTTCGCGGGGTCGTATTTCCTTAAACGGGTCAAACTGACCAAAATTCGCGACACGTAATTGCCGACCACCCTGTACATACGGCAAATAGCTTACAGAACACCTCTACGGAGTCGATGTCGCAGCGACAGCCACCCCACGGCTAGAAGTCCGAGACATGTGCTGCTCGCTCTCGATACCGAAAAACAAACAAAACCCCAGAAAATAACAAACGTCAGCCCCCATCCAGAGCTCCACGGATACCCGTAACTGGGGCTGGTGTGTATTTGTGTGGTCCCAATATAAATATTTACAGAAGAGCGCGTACGGAACGCCGATCTGTGAGGCAGCTACTGGAAGCTTCCAATTCTCGTTAACACAATAAACAAAGCGTTAATTCGGTGGTCAGGTGCTGTGCCACGATACGGCGACGAGACGAGGTTGACAGCGATTTACGTGTGAGACATCTAGACCCCGAACGCGTCGAAGAAAGCAGATATTTAAGAAATTTCGGGCTAACCAGAGGAAAATTATTTTTAAAAGGTCATAGCAGGCACGAAAATGATCAATTTTTATTAAGCAAATGATGGTCTAAATACGTCTGATTTCGAGAAAATTAATTAAGAGAATTAACCATAAATGTAAGCCGACCCTGTGCATCTTGTGCACGTGAGTTATGTGTTGCAGTATTACATTGGCCGAGAAGTGGATGTATCTAACAGTACCATGTGCGGTGTACTACGGAAACAATTATTCCGTTTCGTGTACAAAGGGTTCAGGTATTAAATAATAATGATTTTCAGCCCCGTGTGGCAGACCACTTAAAACATTTCGTTTCTCAGTGACAATCAGTTTTTGTATTAATTTATTTAGAATATATCATTTTTATGTTTTTATTTCGGAAAGTTATTTATTACTAGTTGTTCACTAGTATAATTCAATGCTAATTGAAGCGTGTGCAGTTAGGAATTTTGTCTATGGTGCTAGATAACTTCATTTGGTAAGAATTTTTAGAAAATTTTTTGAATTACCTCTGAACTAGAATTAAAAACAGAAAAATGTTATTGTTGCAGAAGTTCCTTAAGAATGTGTTTTGGGGTCACAATTGTACACATTATTTATTAACATAACCTATTTAAAAAATCAGTAATAATACACAAATTATTATGGCTATAAAATTTTCATACTTACATTTAACACTCGTACAAACAGGGAGATGTTAAAGCACTTACCTGAAAAGAAAAAACAAATTAAGTACAAAGTAATTTGTTATGCAACCAAAAATTAAAAAAAGAAACACCCAAGAATACTCAAAACTAAATAATATATAATTTCCGATTTCTAGGCAAAAGAGGCTGTTAATTAAAGCTAGCGCGATAATGATAGTTACATAGAATATCACTTTGTAAGGTACCTTACTATTCCAGTAGGCTAGTGAAATCTAGCATGCCATGACAAAATTTAAACTTTGATGTTTAGCCATTTTATTTGGCTATTTAATTTGTTTTTTATTGACCAATTAGATCATAGCCAGGTTTAACAGGTAAAGAACATTATTTGGCCTGGCGCAAACAAAAAAATCCAAAGGATTAAGATCCGGTGACCTTGACGGACAAGGCAAGGCACTGGATTTATTCAAAAGATATGTCAGGAATGTATGTCAAAATATTTCCTTGGGCACTACTATTAACCAATTCCTGTAGACTTGTGATGTACTAGCGACGTTTTTTCATTAAACAAGTAGAATAAGCTAGACGACAATTTCTCAGTGTCAAGCATGAGTAAGTAACGCCGTGATAGATCTCTAAGACAATAAACAATTTATATCGTAAATGTTTTCTGTATAAAGGAATTCTTTTTCCACAGTACACAAGCATAAACCATCATCTGCCTTCTCCATACTTTTCGGCGTAAAACCTACTTCCAGCAGACAGCTCCAATTAAAAAAGCCTCCCCCTCCCCAACCTCCTTCAGCGAAACAATGGCCGGTGGGTGACGTCTGAATTATGCAACGGGAGCCGACTGGATATCGCAGTAGGCGCACACGTCACTGAAGAGGGATCCTAATGAAAATCCTGGCGGCGGGTCCAGATTGCGATTTCCGCGGCCGTCCGCAATACGTCACAGCGGGAGGCATACAATATGCAACACACAATCAGTCGGGAAATGAGCCGGCATTCAGATCTTCCGCAGAAACAAATAACGCCGTCTAAATATTACATGCACCCTCAGATAGCGCGGTTTCCAGTTTGACAGCACAAAAACTCGGATTACTGCGGCAAAGGAGGCCGTGGGCTTTATTTTCCTTTTGTTTCGGGAGGGGGTGGGGGACATTCGACAGGATTTCAAGTTTACTTTAAAAACTACTACGTATAAAAAACAGGAACCTTGTAGTGGATTAAATTTGCAACATGAATTACTATTGTTTGGTTTGGAACAATGAAATTAAACCAGTTTTCCAACATTGTTATACATCAACAGTAAAAGGGGCCCAGGAAGGGAACCTTGAGTTACATCTTGTAATGGAACTTCTTCGCGATTGAGAAAATTCAAATAACAGTCTTAAAATTCGATATCATCCGGTCTTTTCTTTTTCCAGTTGGTAGAATCTTATACTCGTGTATGCGTAGGACGTTAGGAATAAAGCAAAAACGATACATTCCCCGTCATCTTTTTTTTGAGAAATAAATTTTTTGTTATAGTCACTTTTATTGTCCTCGTAATGTGGCAGGTATATATTTACATTTTTACAGCCACATTCTTGGGCTATAATTCATCCGAAGTGGTAGAAATTTATACCCGCCTGTAAAATGAATACTAATTCACCAAAATACAGGATGCGGCCTCCGAATACCTCAGCCAAAAAGGCATTCAAGGATAAACGTTTAGGAAGGACCGAAAACTATTCGTACCAAGTTTAATGTTTCTGCTGGCATACGAAAAAGCGCAGTTTTTCAACACAATACCAGTGAGATAGACAAAGTACCCAAAAAAAGTCAATTGTCACGGTTCTGGTGAGTCTAGTGTGCCATGCCATACGTCGCTGCAGGCACCATGTGTCCGCGTACTCAAAATAATGCATCGGCGCTGTTAAATTAACCAGCAATTAAACACAAAGGCGCCGCCTTTGGCCATCGTGACCCTGCAAATAGCCCGTTGCTGTTCGGCTTGCCATCCAGAAATAGTACGCCAAGGAGTTTTCCCCGACTGCGAACATGAATGGGATTTACTCGGAGGCACAGTCTCGCAGAAGGCCATGGAATTTCGATCGTCGGAAAATAAAAACAATGAGGTTATGTCAAAGTGACCGATATGTCGTGTGAGGATATGACGTGTCATTCCCCCTCGACCTCAGCAGTTCTCAACATTTTCTTGTTAATAAAGTTGGTATCTAACAATTCTTTTTTGTTATACAGGGTGTTTCAGGATTAAGTCGATAAACTTTAAGGAGATATTCCTCATAAAAAAATAAGAAAAAAACAAGTATAAATTTTTTTCCCCGACTGCGAACATGAATGGGATTTACTCGGAGGCAGTCTCGCAGAAGGCCATGGAATTTCGATCGTGTAAAATAAAAACAATGAGGTTATGTCAAAGTGACATATGTCGTGTGAGAATATGACGTGTCATTCCTTCTCGACCCCAGCAGTTCTCAACATTTTTTTGTTAATAAGGTTGGTATCTAACAATTCCTTTTTTTGTCGTATGGTTTAACTATATATACTATATATCGACGTCTTTATGGCGTAGTTCTGTACTCTGTTCTCCAACAATATACAAATGGGTGCGAACCCGTTTCCCGTTCGATCCACGGTGTGCCGAAACACCCTATACCCGAGATAATAAAAATAAACGACCGAATGCAATCGCATTGATACCGACAACGCTCTCTCACCATCACGATTGACACAGCGGACCAGCTAGCCACTGCTCCCGCGGACGACCCGACAACGTCAGCCCTCACCTGGACGCCCTCTCCGACCGGTATGCGATTACACCGGTAAATATAGTACCAGTGATGATGATAGATGCCTGGATGCACTCGCAGGGATAAGATTTAGAATGGCTACGCGACCAGTTTGGAGCAATGACATCCACCGACCGCGATAACAAATTATATGTCCAGAAAATTGCGGCAACCGTCCGTCGGCCGAGGCGGCAACGATAACGATGATCGCGAAATGGGGGATCTGTTCTATGTGTATGACGAATTTTTTACGAATAAATTGAAAAATATATATTTCTTCTAAAAGACATAAAGATAGTCATGTCAAGACAGGTGCATACCTTAAATAATATAATAATAATAGATAATATTTCCTAAGGGCTCTAATAAAAACATAAAATTGAAAAAAAAAATACTCGACCTTTTAAAAAAATACGCAATTAGCCCTTAATTCTCGCAAATTCGGCGCCTCAGAGCGTTCGAACGTCGAAGCGATAATAAAATAACATTATCTGGTATAGTCTTTCCGATATCAATTGAAGAACTATAGTAGGATCATATTCGATGCAAAGTAATAAATCATTGCCTGTCAAGGGAACCAATAAAGTACGCTTTTAAGGGTTTTACAAATTGAATAATTTCTTTATACATTATGAAGGGACGAGGGGATCAGTTCAGGTCTGGCACCCTTGTTCCTACAAAAATTCCTTTATTCTCATAAACTATTTATTTTAAATGTAATTTATTATAAATCCAATTTGATTCCTAAATTCCACATATGTACTACCTCTGTACGCGCCACTGTTGTTTACTTGTTTTTTGGAAGTGCTCTCTAATTGACGGCAAAGCTCGACAGGTTAGTATTTGACGTATAACCGACCAGTTCGTACACTCGATGCACCTGACCGACTACAGCTAGTACCAGAACACAGTGCGTATGCAGCGGTATTTCAGATTTTACATTGAATTTCATTTTAAATTTGAAATGATTTATCTTACGCCTCCTAAAAATGATGACACGATTTTCCTTTGATAAAAGACCGACAACTTTTTGCTCTACTTTGCATCGAATACGATCCTACTATAAGTCGTTGACGGTATGTACCACGTTCCGTCGCTAACGCAGCAACTCGGCATTGAATTATCTGAAAAACTTTTTCCCATATTTATTTAACCATACCCATATACAGGTTTGGTCGAACTACACGTGGAAAAAATTCATTTATTCATGTGTCTAGGTAAAAAGATCTGTTCACTCCTTGTCGTTCACTACCCATCAAAAACGCAGTAAAAACTAGGTTGATGACCGAATAATACGGTAGGTCAAGATTCAACGCCTTCAGAGGTCAGGAGCTCTCCGATAATGGGTTTAAATCATGATTTGAAATTATTTTCAGTGTAAGTATTTTTCCTATCTTCCCTTAAAATTAATGACATTATGACTGAATCGCTCTATATAAATTTTAAAACGTGGAAATTAGATTTTTTATAGAGTTGTTCACAACGACTGCAAATTCGTTATTTGTAGAATTGCGCGAAATTGATTCACAGTTTGATAAGATCACATCAAACTAAAACAGAATCGATTTCCCTTATATTATTCGCATATGTCATTTTCAATTTTTAAGTTTTCCAATTCGCGCCACATTGAAACGCACTATACGTCCGGCCGACCGCACCGTGTCGTTTATTGTACGGGCAAAGCTGCGCGCTCCACTATTTCTTTCCAATGCCGGATGATAGACATCTATCTAACATCGAAGTCTCTAAGTCAGACGAGCATCTAAAGTTTATGTGGTTGTTGTCGATTAGCGCTGAATAAGGCCGTATTTCGTGTCCAACCCGATAGGAATGAATACCTTAGACGTGTATTATATACGGGATTGAGGCGAACAAGGATGTTACACAAAAATAGTACATAGTGGAGTAGGGACTTATTTTCAAGGCGTCGAAATAACATATTTTTCAGTAACTATTATTAGTAATTATAGATTTACTGTGTATTTTGTATACAATGCAGTACTTCCATGCTTTCACTGTACAGAAACAAATTATACTCTCTTCTGATTGGAATGAAATATATGTATATTAAATTGTTTACGTAAAGTGGACAGAGCAACACTCTTTTCTTATTCAGCGACTTCAGCTGTCAATCAGTGCTAGAAATATTAAACTAATCCAAAATAAACAAAACAGCACAAAAATAAACCGTGAACAGTTTAAATTTAATAAGAATCCGATCATGTTCGGAACGTTTACGAATGGCAACGGAGGTTAGCTTCCGCTCCGGTAAAATGATGTATTGACGCCTCTGACAACCAGCTGGTGTATGACGGTAAACGGGTAACTGTGTATTGTAAGTTTATTACCTTATGAAGTTATCGATTACAGTGTTTAGTGCCAGAACAGTGTATTGTAATGACTGTAGCTGGCTCTGAAGTGAAGTAGTACAAAAAAATATAGATTGAAAAAATAAAAATAATTTTGTCAGATATATGTAGGTATAGTCTTTCCGAATTGAAGAACCAAGAGGTTGGCAGTATGTACCAGGTTCGGTCGCTGACGTTAGAAATGTATTTGCCCAGTTAAAGAAGAAGGCAAACGGCGTATACACAGCCGCACTGGGCAACTGGGCAATAAATCTCAGTTGCTGACAAGTGGTTGACAAATTGCCTATCAGTGCAGTGCAGCAATGCGGAATTTGGTGTGACTCAGGTAATTTTAATTTATTATAGGCCCCTTTTATTAATCATTCATATTTCAATTGCGAAAGGGAGAAATAAAAGGGATATTTTGTTTACTAATATTATTATATCATGGCATTTTGTAGATCTTTTGAGACGGAACAAAACGAAACTTACCATCAACATAATAAAATTGTTTGAAGACATAAATAATTAAAATATGTTGTTGACCAAATATACAAATTATTATAATTTTTTACATTTAGCAGAAGGGAGGCCTATGAAACTCATTAAATTTTATTGCTAGGCGTTTCCATACATGTTCAACTGACTTCGGAAAAACTATACAATTCGGTTTTTGAGTAGGGAAAAAATTTTTAACTTTTCGTATTTAATATTTATCTAATGTTTCTAAATTATACACAGACAAAGGATATACAAATTTTGATAAAAAATAAATACACACAAAATAAAGGGAAAATGGAAATCTTGAATATAGAGACTAAACCAAAAATTCACCATCTAATCCTGTCTAAAATGAATCCCCAGCCCACCCAAAGCATCTCAAGACAGGAAGAGCTTTGTTCGAGGATCCTTTTTTAATGCTAGTCGACAAAATGATATACGCATCATGGGAATAGCCCCGGTGACATAAAATTTCCTGTTTTCATTTTTATTCCCGTCGTTTCCTGGACTATTTTTAATCCCCAGATGACACTTAAAATATACGTATAATTACTACACGCCGTATTACGAAACATCGACGATGACAGCAGGTACGCCGTTGGACATTCTGTAACAGTCCTCTAACAAGCGATTAGTCGGTAGAAGTGACGAGGAAATTTGTATTTGGGCTATTTTGGTAACTACGTTAATTGGAATGTCCCACAAACCGACTGTAGAACCTTATTTTCTCAAAAATCGTATATAACTTTAAGAACTGATGTTAGAAATGATTGTTCGCGAACAATTATCGTCTGCACATGCCCTTAGCGTATTCCACAAGCTACTCGTACGACTAGCCCCAAAATTCACATTTTTATCTAATAATAACAGCATTAATTTATTTTCGGATTGATCTACGAGACGCGCTAAACCAAGAACATCCCGTAGAGATAAAATATTAAAATACGCCCATTAATTAGATTAAAAATACGTCAAGCTTAATTCCCGATTAATTTTACATGGCGGTAACTCACCAGTGCGGCTATTTATACGCGTACAATGAAAAATGCTCCGCGAGTGTTCCGAAGTGTTCCTGGCAGTATGGGCGATGCATCGAGGTCCGATCGACGGGATAAAGGACCGGCGAAGAAGACGAAAATAGAATGTGCGAGATCGGGAGGAGTGACGAGGAATTGGAAATGTTTTTCCATGTGCCAGTTATGAAAATATTTGTTGGTCGACGCTGATATTACGTAACACAACGCGTATTCGACAGTTTTAAAATTTGCTATTTATTTTTTCTATCACTCAGTATATGAACCGCCATCTATCACGTCCTGAAACGTCATTTTCCTTTTGAAGAATGAACACACACTCTGCTACTCTCAGAACTGACAGTATAAGTTTTAAGCCATTACAACGTTTCGGCTCTCACTAAACCACCTTCAAGCCGTAACCACAAATTAGAGAGTAGTTTTATAACAGTGTCAGCGCTCGTAGAGAAAAAATTGTAACAAATTAACTACATCCCAGTGTCTGACGCAAACCAACCGAATCCACTTGTTCTCTGGACTTTTTTTATGCCAATATTTAATTTTATCAGCATCTAATTTTGGCCCGGCCGTTCTCCTCGTCAGTTACTTGTACGACGCTTTTCATTAATATGATTTTTTGTCGGCAAATTCCTCGCTAAGCAGGTACGGATTTTTTGCTGGCCACATCCATTTCCCGCCTCTATCTCGTTGTTTAATCTGCTGTGCAAGGAACGAATTCAATTATTGGCAATTTTTTAAATTTGTCTTTAAAGTGCTAAAAACAAAATGTTTTCGGCTTTAGTAAATACATATGTTACAAATACCATATAAAATTATGTCGGAATCAAACTAGGGTTATCGTAGTGTTACTATTTCGATAAGAGAAGCTGGAGCTAAAGATGGTAGTGTTAAGTAAAATTATACAGGGTGTTAATGAACTAATGTCACAAACTTGTATCAGAAATTTAAGGTCATAGAGAAAAAAGCTAATTAAAAATGTGTTTAAAACTGCTTTGGAACTACTGAAATACATGTATTTTATCGCGGTGAGTACTTTTTGTAATACATTGTTGTAGTGATTGCTGTGCTGTTTTTCGAGAGTACGTTTAATCCTGAGGATTTTCCACTACGTCGAGGTTTTTGCGTACAGCGCAAATACTTGTTACAGATGAAGCATGTTTTAGTCGAAATGGTGTACGTAACGTCTACAACACTCGCCACTGGACTATCGAAAATCCACACGAAATACGTCTTGGTGCCTTTCAGCTACAATTTGCAGTGAACATGTGGGCCGGTATCGTTAATGACACTTTAATAGGACCTTTTGATTTGATTAGACGCTGCTTCATATCTGCACTTTTGCAAAATCGCTTGCCGGAGTTATTAAAAGACGTGCCATCAAATGTTCGGCAATATATGTGGGGATATGTGAAAAGTGTTGTGTATTCCACAGAAGTTCGTGACATCGACCAATTGCGACATCGTATTGCCGAAGCTTGTAATACGATTCGAGAGGACGTGGCAATGTTGCAACGCGTGCGAGCGAATTGAATACGTCGCGCTGAAGCTTGTGTGCAAGCAAATGGTGGGTACATCGAATTTCTTCTATGAAAATCAGCAGTTCTCAAAAGGTGGCTCCTTGCAATGTCGAGGTAAGTCAGATTTTAAAATTACATTTTACTCAACATAAATTTACCTCATTTTGACATAACGGACATATGTATGCACTTAAAACTGTGTTAAATTCAAAATGAGTTAGAAAATATTTTCTAAGCGTCCTGGAAAAGTAATATACACAGAATGAATCGTAAATGTGTTAAAAAGTTGCAGTTTAGACGGTAGAAATTCATTGAAACCTATGTATGTGGTTCATTTATTTTTCCAGAATTTTTTATACATTTTTGATGAGGACTTAATAATTACTCTGTTAGATATTAATTTAAATTTAATGCAGAACTGGTTGGGGGCCTCCCTCAATTCAATCATAATGTTCGCCACTGGGTGACTTTGCAGAAAGACGGATAGGAAGAGATGTCCCAATTCCATGGCCACCTCGCTCACCCGATCTGACACCCCTCGATTTGGAAGGAACAGGTCAGATGTTAAATTTGCCTCATTTCTGCACATGATTCTTTACGAATACCGAGACGAATACGTATGGAACGGAATTTTGACCAAATTAAATAACAGAGAAGCGGATTAAACCGCATAAATTTAATGAATTGGCCGATATAAGCTGAGGGAGAGGAACACCTGCAACGTATCGGTCTTAACGGCGATGGGGATTTCGCATGCGAAATTTCAAAACCAGTAGCAATTTAGGTTGTCACGTTAGCCGGAGCCCAGCATGAGCGTGAGCGTTTTTTTTCGTGGCGAATGCCTATTTCGGAAGGTGGCCCGGCTCCTCGAACAGGTTTTCGATGTACTCTCGCGCCGCGCGATATTCCTCTAAATATGCATAAATCCATAAAAACGGATGAAGCCGGCCGTAAAGCCGTTTTATTGCTGTACTTAAGCCACGGCGACCATTAAAAAAGTGACAAACGCGACGGATTTTTTCCAAGGAAACTCGCCTGAAAGCTGTAAAATGTAAATTCAGCGCCGCTATAGCTTGATAGCGATCTCCTACGTTCGGCGAAGCTCAATTTTTTTCGTACTTCCTGCTACGCTTTTACATATCGTCGAAGTGCGATTCCCGACGGATTTCGAATTTTTCACCCACGTTTCCAAAATATTCAATAAGCGGGAAAACTAAATTTTATAGGTGTTTCGAAATGTTTTCAAATATCCCCAATTGCCGCTAAGCACGACAAGAAACTGTAGATGCATAGGCACAGAGCTGGAAAACAAAATTTCACCTATGTTCCGAAATTTTCATTCCCAGATTAGCGCCAAAAACCCTAAGCCGTAGTTGATGAAGCTAACGGAAAAGGCTACCGATCGCTGAGCCATCACCGACAGCACATAACGACGCGAAAATTTTCACCTCACTTCCGAATTTTTGGAAAAATAAATTATAGAAATTTCGGAATGAAACAAGGTCTGACAACTCTTCGGAAACGGCCATCACTCCAAGATGGCCGTTTCCCAAGAAGACAAAATCACCAAATTCAAAGCGAAGTCAGTCTAACACCGCTAATGTAATAAGTATACATACATCGACAAAGCCCCGCGAACGTACTATACTCCGCTTTGGTTTCATTGTTCCCGAGCCGATCTCGGGCCGTAAGAGGCGGACAATGGTTATGTAAATCAGGTAATAAGCGCATACGCTGAGGACGACCGGCCTTATTAAGCGTTTAATAAAGTTACGTCACCCGTACCTATATCTAGTGCGCTGTATTTACCTGCCCGACGCAATAATCGTCCTATTAGCAGGACAATTTCCCGTGGATGACAGCCTCTCTCCTGCGAACCGGACGTCCTGGCGATGTCATCGAGGTTCGCCGGAGGAAAGCTCCGCGGATTGTGGCGCTGAGGTTTGTCAAGCGAAAAAAAAAAAAATGACAGTCGCCGCTGCAGCTCGAGTTTAATAGTTGGTTGCGCGAGGAAATGGGAGTGACTTTTCCACACTTTCGAGAGTAACCAGTTTTTTATAACATCTGTGATTAGTTATGGGCACGATCTTATTTCATCATGCGTTATTAATATTTTTTTAGGAATTTACATAAAATTACCGTGGTTAATACAATTTGTAAAAAGCAGCGGGTGTCTGTGAAGGGTATTGTATTTGTATAGTTGTTGCGTCACGCTGCAGAAACCAACGACGAAATTTTACACGAGGCTGAGATTTATTTGCAGTCGATGTTGAACATGATAAGGGTGCAATAACTGCTCTTGTGACGCACGCCACAGTAGTAGCCGAAACATTCGTTTCATGTGCAATATCGCGGGTACTGCGGTTCAGGTTTTCTTCGACAGAGAGTAAAATGTCTTCCTCCCTTCAGTATAAAAAAAAATTTTTAACGCTATATCTCAGTACATAGCTGGTGCTTATAAATACTAGAGAAATATTCTCTTGGTTTTTATCAAAGCGGAAATAAGCTGACATTTTGTTTATATGTACAAGGTCTGGCGTGTAGTGAGTGGGAGTGATATCTCTTAGGTATCATTCAGATATTGACAGACACCCTGAACATACACACGAAACATAAATAGATAAAATCAACAAAACTATTTGATTTGATCGAATACTGACCATTAGGCTATGCCAAATATAAACAGCGATAAAGTATATTTTGATAAATTTTCCTTCAGAGTCGGAGGTATTGCTCAAATATTCTTATTCACGTATTTCTTTAAAATTATAATTATTTTGAGGCAAACATCATTATATGTATAAATTTTCCACGCCTCTATTTATTTATTTATTCATTTTGCACATACATATAGAATCCATTGTACATAATTATTATTTGCAACAATTATTATTGCCACTCTGTTAATTGAGAACGTAAACAAACTATTTTTGAGCTTTAACTGTCCTTATTTATTTTCTTCTACATCTAAAAAACTGAATTAGTATATTTTGAAATAATTTCTGTCATCGTAGACGTAATAAAATAACTTGCTCATTCTAATCAACAAGGATCCACTCAGAAATTAGTCTTATGCGTATGGAGGGAGATCGGCATATTATTATTTTGCAGATGGGGTAATGAGGGTGCAAAAATGTGTTCTTTCAGTGTATCCAACCGGGGCATTCACTCACAAATTGAAATGTAACATAGCAGTACTTTTCCCAACCGCTGCGACTAATAAAATTGATAAATATTAATTAGGACGAATCGGTTATTTACTAAGCGTCAACACTTCCAGATAAGTTATGCCCGAGCGACGTTGAGACCGATTATTCGGATTCCTCGGATTTTTCCTGTTAACGGGAGCTTTTTGTGTGATGCAACCAGTTCGATAACAGAGAGATTTGCATAAATAAATAATTAATGGCGGATTTATTAGGTAAGCAAATGCTCGCGAATATTTATCTCGATCTCTGAAAAAAAATTAATGCGCTCCAGTTTTTTTAATCTATCGCTTAGATTTACATATTAATTGGCCCGGAATTTGACCCGGACTTTCTAAGTTCACCACCTTTCTTTTTTTAATAATTGATTTATTAGAAGTCTGTTTTTACTGTTTTAATAGTTAAAACGCATATCGGAAGACGCAGAACGGGAAAACAAAATTTCACCTATGTTTTGAAATTTTCCAGAAATTTCCTTACGGAAGTCCTGATAGTCGCCAAAAACCTTCGGTCGTAGCAGGCAATGCTAACAGAACATGCTGCCAAACGCCGAACCACTGAGAATAAAATAAAAAGGCTAATTTAGCAACGCGGATGTCACTGCAGGACCCTTGCGGACCCAGCCTCGAGTGTGTTCGAACATCAACTCACGTACCCTTCAGTTTATTCACCAAAGATACCTAATACACTAGTACTTTCACATTGTTTATTTTGTCTTGTATACTGCTTTCATTTTTCATAAATCAATAGAAATTTTCAATAAATTTCATGGAAGTGCGAGATGCAACCAATTATATTCCATCAGGACGATATTCCCCTGGTTTTATAAAATCAAGAAGTCAAAGGGTGGAAAGGTGGATTTTATTCGCATTTTGAGATTAATACGCAAAAACAATTTATCGCTAAACCAATTATTTAACGTATCAAGATACTTTTGCAGCATGTTTTGGCCTTACGAGATACTTCTGTATCATAGGTAAACGTATTCCTTAATTGGGAAACAGTCATTTATGCATATTAAGAATTATATCCGTCCTAGGACCCTACCTTGTGGTGTACCATCAGTAACATACAGCATAATTTATCAGGTCTAAAAGCGCCGATAAGTAACACAAGACGAAACGTCAAAATTTTTGGGCAAGCACCAGCCTTACTTATCTGAAAATTCACCCAGGTTTCAAAAACGTACAATTCCCTTCAAAACAATAGGAATCCATAAACAAATAATCGCAGCCACTTTTTCACCCATGTTTCGAAAATTTTTTTATATTTTCAGTTCGTAATTTTTACGGTCGACATCTTAGCATGGTTTTTCGCGCTCGACGTCAGAGCAACATTTCTTCGAAATCGCGGTTGTCCAACCGTGACAGACCCCCGACTTGTTAATTATCGGCGCCCAACATCGCATTATCCACGGCGCGGCGTACGAATTTCGAGCAGTGCCTGGCATCGCACTCCAACAAACACGTGTAACGTAAACAGCGGCTCATTTAATATCACTACTCATAACAATCACGATTGCGCGAACGCGAGTTTGTTTACTGTTGCCCGTTAACCCGTAACGCGGATTTTTAAATATAAAATATCGCTAGACCAGCCGGTCTGGGCAAACGGGGACCGAGATAAGTGCGTATCGGCGCCTACAGAACGAAACAATGGCACAACAAAATTTATGGAAGTGTTAACTATAGACAGGGAGCTGGCGACAGAAATTTTAGAGTATTGCGTGACTTAAATAGTGAAAATGTCACTTACTGGAATATTTTGAGGTTGATTCGAAGGAACATGCACTGAGGGAAATATCTTTTAGCCATAAATATACAGGGTGTTAGAAGTTTGACTGCCTTAATTTTAACAGACGACAGAATACATTAAAATAAAAGAAAAAAATTATCAAAATCTCCAACAAAAGTTAATTAAGGAATATTGACATAACTGCGTGCATGGAATAAAAATAATAAATAAAATACAATGTTTATCACTTTTTATGCTTAATTCTAAAAAATAATTAGCGTTGTAATAAATTTTAAATCGATAAAATTCATATCGAGCAATGTGACAAGGGCGCGGTGGTTTATTAACACGAGGTACTAAGATGTTCAACAATCATCAATACGCAATTCAGTTGGTATCTGGATTCGACCGTGTCGGAGTGTTTTTTGCATACCACTATTTCCTTTTCTTGAGGCGTTTTCCAGCGAATTTGAGCATTATGTTATAGTTTGTTTTGTACTTGTGCGTTTAAAAATTGTGATTGATGATGATGATGAATTAGATGCTTTTTGGTAAGTACCTAAATATTAAAAATATTTAATAAGTATAATTATTTGGACTACGTGAATCTTTGAGTACTTTAATTACTATTTTTCAAATACATAATTTATTTAAAATTTAAGTTCCTAGTTTAAGATATTCATAATTACTAAAATTCGAGCTAAAATTTAAGCACAACACTATCTTCGTATTATAAAATCAATACATTTTACTTTATTTATTTAAAAACTGGAAAACATTTGTCTTAAAATTTACTAAATGTTTCACAATAATAGCTGTTTACATTTTTTCCGTAGGACAAGTCTGCCGCGTGTACACGTGGTGTTCATCAGCAGGTTAAGCGCTGTTGTCACGTCGTGATGAAACTCCCCAATAATTAATACTCGTTGTATTTTGAAAACTGTTAATCTTACGCCCCTGTAATATAACTTTTTTGTTCATTTATGATTACTCTATCTCATGCTGAAGTAATGGCAGTCAAACTTCTTACATCCTGATTAACCTTAACAAAATCTATGCTTTAAATAAGCTCCGGAAAGACTATGCATCCTAGGACAGTAAATATCTTTATTTACATCAAATAATAATAATAAATAATGATTTTTTGCCATAATTATGTACACTTGGCTAAATTTAATTTTTTATTCTTGCAATGAACCAATGGCTACAGGAAACAGATGTTTAACATCACAAAAAATGTAGGAAGATTACAAGAAGAGTTGCCAAATCTGGTTTATATATGCCTAAAGGCTGTTCTACAAGATGTGATTTTCAAAACTGATGCCACAAAAAAATATTGAAAATATAGACTTCAAGCCTGATAGGTTGTAATTCAATGCTAGAGACCCAGCTGTAGTTCGCAGGGTAGTTGTTTTCCACATGATCATTACTCAAATAGCATATGTTGCATTTTCACGTTTTTCAAGGAGACCCCTGAAAATTCTCGCGATACGAAACAGGAATTTAAGATTAGTATATCGTCGGTGTTTAATTAGGTACTAAATGTAAAGTCATCATTAGACATCGGAAACTTTGTGGAGACAATCAAATAAATAAACAGCAGTAATCTATATTATACTAGTAAACGGCAATACGCGTTGTAGTAATAGGAATAGAATAAACAATGACATAAAAACACGTGCCATATGCCCCTCAGCAAAAAACCTGGACTGCTCACTGGCACACCAGATACGTATCGAATAGATTGATCGATGCGAAGCTTCTGACCAGAGACAGACATGAACACGTTATTTTACAATGATATGGATTGTGGGATTACTAAAATGTGGAAATGGGTATTTACTGATCGCCGGAGACATTTCCGATCACTAGTCATCTCAAATGGAGTTCACGTAAAAGGATTTCTTAGTAGCAATACGGCTCCGCAACCTCATTACGCCCCCTGGCAGGCGGCCAGTTGGCGACGTTGCCACAAGCCTTGCCGGCGTATACTAGACGACCCGAAAACATCCGGTGGTACCCGCCGACGTCGGCGCGGCTCCCTCTGGACCACGGTAGCCATGTCTTGCACCGGTGCCCATTACTCACTCGACGGAGGTTCCGAGAAGAAGCCCGGGCAGCGCGCAAATTGCGGGTTGCCCCCATTTAAATCAATCCGTCGGCCGTTGCGTCAGCGGCACCGTATCATCGAGACAATAACGGGCGCCCACGAAAATTCCTCCTTAGTCACACTGGAGGAACTGGAAGGCAATTGGAGCACGCGTTTTATGGATAATGCGGCACGGTTTGCTAGAAAAGTGGGTGGCGTACTGAATCCGGTGTAGCCGTTTCCGTGGTTTTCTCCTCGGTGTTGCCATGTGGTCAAAATTTTCAGTCGCAAGTCATTTTGGAAAGACTTACATTATGTTACATTCACGCTTGTTCGACAAGTCCGATATTCGACTTACGCGAGCTCTGAACAAAATTCGAAAAAGTCATATTTCTGCTTCACTTTTTCGCTTCTTTATTTTATGGGGATTTTTAACATAAGATAATTTCTTTGGGGTTTCCAAACTGTTAATGGGCCGATTCTACACAAATCTGTAACTTTCTATAAGCTTAGGATCTTTTTGTGAGGTTGGGAAAGGACAAAATAGTTTCGACAAATTTATTTATTTGAAAAGAGAATATAAATATTTGCGAGGGAGGAATATAAACCTTCCGGAACATATGCCGGGCGGTATTTCGTGATTTGAGTGAGATTTTAATATAAAAAGTTTTGAAAGTCCTATTTCTAGATCTTTTATCTCTCAAATTTGTAAAAAAGTTCAAATTTTCCATTGTTTTTACAATTTTTCTAAAAAAAGTGATTCCTTTCCGGTGTTCCATTTTTTTCGGAAATTTTGAATCTCTGTCTACGCACCAAAAAATTTTCAAGCAAGCCTCAGTCCTTACTTCACTTATTTGATGGCGCAGCTTATAAAACCAAAACAATTGTTCGACTTTTACTGTTTTTTTCTACAAAAATATTTACAATTTTACACCAGGATTATCTAAAACCTAAAAGTTAGACTTTTCCCTACCATCTTCGAAAAAACATCACACCGACGCACCCGCAAACGTCATTACGCGTCCGGGAAAACGCCTCTTCAATCCACTGATCGAGACGGCGTTGAGTACTCGCCGCAGCCGCCCAGCCGAAGCCTACCGCGACTCCGTACTCCGCGCCACGGCCAACCGCGACCTGGCCCGCTGGGGAAATAATAAACAAGAGCCGTTTTAAAACGGAGAGAACAACACGGGGCCCAACCTAAAACAAAGAAAAACCCCGAGGAGCAGCGACGCGCACAGAACTGGTTGTGTAAATTAATTTGGGGAACGGACGCGAGGAGAGGGGCCCCTACCTGCCTCGCCCGCGAAAATTACAATCATTTCGTCATTAGGGCAGCTATAAAACACACATTTCATTAGCGCCCGACCGGATGGCCACTAAGTACCGGACCGGGCGGCTGGATTTCCTTAACGAGGCGAGGATTCGGACCGTGCGACGCCTCCGGTCGGCGGAAAACAGGTGAACGGGGGCCGAGGGCTAGATCACGCTCCGGATTCCGGCTGTAAACAAAAGGCGGCGCGGATTTTTGCGACCGGAGGGCCTCAGTGGCGGCTAGCAGATCTAAAAATCGGAGTCAATTTTGTGCAAAACCGTACTTCTCTTATCAACTTCATGTCACCTGTTACATGAGTGTTGTATAACAATGAAAAAGTAATACTAACGGTTGGTAGAAGGAAGAGCAAAAAAGAAATACGCCTAGGTAGGAAATTCTGGAAGGAAGCCTAAATAGTCGAAGATAGGCAGTTGAAGTGAGAACAGTGTGGAGATCGGTAGTAAGACGATCGGCGGGCAGTGTGTCAAAGTAGTGAAAAGTTAATTGTTTAAAGTGTTATTAGTTAGCAGGTAATATTCTTTAAGTACTTTGTTGTTAATTGTTCTATGTAATTTTATGATTGTGATGGTTATAGATGTTTCATGATAATAATTCTTTGTAAGTTTAGCTTCCATTGCTTTATGCTCAAGGGCATATATTTTTCCAAGGTAAAATTGTTATAATTATACTTAAAGTTTGCCCATTATTTATTTCATGTTAAAAATATATGTATTGTCCTGATTGCCAGACATTACAATAACGACTTCTTTGTTTCACATCTAACTTGTTTTTGCCACGATTACGTTATACGTAAAATATAGATGTTTCATGATAATAATTCTGTATATGTTTAGCCTTCATTGTCTTACGCTCAGGGGCGTATATTTTTCTAAGATAAAATTGTTACAATTATTATTATAGATTGCTCATTATTTATTACATGTTAAAATATGTATATTGTCGTGACTGCCCAGATATTGCATTAACGACCTCTTTGTTTCACATTTAACTTGTTTTATCATGATTAAGTTGTTCTTTGATTTCTTGTGCTCACTTTATGTCATACGTCTATACGAGCCTTGTTGAGTTTACTAACATTTTCGCCCGTGCGGAACGAATCTGGATTAAGCTCGATTGCCTCCCGTATGGGACTCCAGTGTTATGAAGGATCTTCCGAAATCTCAACTATAGCTGGATTGCCTCCCGTATGGGACTCCAGTACCTTCCGGCTCTGCCGGCTAACTAACACCAAACCTCTTCAGTTTTACTTGGAAGTGTGTATGACTAATATGAGGTAACAGATGACATTTAGTGACACATTAAATGAGACAGGTCTTATTTATCATTAGCAAAGGTTCTTAATTTATGCCTTTGGTTAGCGGTTGTTTTGTATTTATATTTGGGTGGTAAGAGCAACGATCGTGGGTTTCTCTGCCATGCTCTTTCCCCACAGGAGCTCTAGGTGAGCCTGGCACTCTCCTTTTATGTTTAATGGTTGTTAATGTTTTTGTTGTTCTTTCTATTTGTCACATGTTTAATTTGAATTGTATGTACTTAAATAAAGGTTAGGTGTATTTACTCTGCTTTTGTTTTATATAATTAAACCATACATCCCCTCTACAAAGTTAGTAGCCAGCGCCTTCCGGTCAATAAAAAAATAGATACACACGTTTATATTTTCTTTTTTTGTCAAACCAAGGGTTGTTATACTAAAATATTAAACAGTCGATACCTCAAACTGTTTATACAGGGTGTAACTTTAAGCTGGGGTCACTTTTTTGGAGGTATAGCCTTTCCGAAGTCAGTTGATCATGTATAAAAACGCCTAGCAATAAAATTTAATGAGTCATAGGCGTCCCTAAAAAAGTTTCTGCTAAAGGTACAAAATAATAATATGTATATTATAATGTGTAGAAAATTTCGATTACATGTTCATTTGGCCAACATTTTTTAATTATTTATGTCCTAAATTTTCTTTATATAAATTCATGTCATCGATATTTTTGTTTTCACTTTCTCTTTACGCAATAATCTATAATACTTTGTTTAATAACACGAAAAATTGTGGACACTGGAAAACTTTAGTTAATATGTGAATTCTATTTATAATTTCATTATCTGATTTTTCATTTCCTTTCTTTTTTAAACAATCGTAAATATTTAAAATGAGACGCTGAGATTGAACGTGGAAATCTTTATTTTTAAATTCCAAATCTGTTTTATCCAGAGAGCACCTAGAGTGAACGTTTCCTATCCCAAATCACGGGAACCGATGAAGCCAAATTGCGGGGAAGTGGAGTGTGCGAGGTAATCTGAGCGCGCATACTTTGAACAGGTCCGGATTAAGCAATATGTTTACACTTATGACAAATATTAATTTTTCAAGTGTTGAATTCAGGAAATAATATATTTTAATGTCTTGCTTATATTAAATAAACTTACAAAATAATTTAAATATATTTATTGTGCTTTAATTAATGTTAGTTTATTTAATATTTGTCTATTAGTAGATTTCACTGAATTAAATATTTTAATCTCATGATTTATTCTCGCATCGATATACTTTTCGCATACAGTCCTCACAAGTTCTTATGCATAGTTTTAAATATATCTAACTTCATACATATTTTATTTCTTCTTTCTTGGGGTATCATCACTAAAATGTTTATACAATCCTCTTCATACTTTTCATTATCCGTAATATTCAAAGTTGACATCGATGATGTACAACTTAGGTCAGAATATGATGACTGTGACGTGGTAGGTTGGCTGATAGCAGACGTAAAAGAATCTGAAGATTACAACTGTTCATGTTAATTTTATAAAATTATGTGGTGAGCATTAAAATGTTCACTAAGTATTGGGAGGGAATTATTTTTAATAGCCATCATGAAAATAAACACCAACTGTGACAAAAAACTTATTGTAATTAGCCGGTTGATAATATAAGCCTGTATATTTACATCAGTTAGTAACGTGGGCACTAAAAAACATGAAGCCAACACTGGAAATAAGTGCATTTGAGATGGAGAATGTTGCGCGAAGCCGTCGAAATGGCGTAAAATAATTTTATATTATTACTTACCTAAAGAATGAAATTTCAGCACTATTGTGATCAGATCAGAAAATATTAACAATGTTAACACAGCGAATGTCTAACAACGACTGAGAGCGCGAAGCTGGCTGGGCTAAGGTTGGGCTGACGGTTGGCTTCACCAGCTTGCCTCTACAGTTCAGTCTATTTTGTCTATGATTTCATCAACAACCCCGTCTACTAATTCAATATTGTATGGCGGTATTTCGTTTTGTTTTGTTCCGTTTCAAAAGCTCTCCAAAATGCAATGATATAATAATATTAGTAAACAAAATATACCTCTTATTTCTTCCTATCGCAATTGTAATATGAATGATTAATAGAAGGTGCCTATAATAAATTAAAATTACCTGAATCACACCAAATTCCGCATTGCTGCACTGCACTGCCAAGCAATTTGTCGACAACTGAAATTTATCACCCAGTCGCCCAGTGCGGCTATGTGTGTACGCTGTTTGCCCGCGCGCGCATTCTTCAACTGGGCGTATACATTTCTACCACCTCCACGTTTAGTTCGACCAGACCTGTATATGAGTATGGCTAAATAAATATGGGAACAAATTTTTAAAATATTTCAATGCCGAGTTGCTGCGTAGCGACCGAGCGGTTTGGTCTTCAATTGAGATCGAAAAGGCTATACCTACTGTTTCTTTATCTTTTTTGAGGTTTTGTTGCATCGCAATCTTTAAGAGTAAATTCCGCCAATATCCATCCAGCACGTTCTCCAACTTTTCGGAAAATGTTCAAGTCCCGTTTAACAAAAGAGCAGTTACACAGAGCGTTTTCCATACAAATAAAGATTCTCTTTTACTGGGGGGTGGTAAATGGAACCTCGATGGCCTCCAATACCTCCCAACGGAACTCGAATGTCGGCCGCAAAACTTAATGCATCCCCACAAAGACCGATCCGCAATATATTTCCCGCGACGCCGTCGCGACTAAAAGGATAAAGCGCGGCGACACAATGGAAGGTGCGCTCGTTTTTTACGGGCGCAAAAGGGGGCCCGCAATTACTGCAAATGCGAAACACATATGCACTCCGATCGCTAATGGGGCCCGCGGTAAGGGAAGGGGGGGAGGGCGGATTAAAAACTTTCCTCTTCGCGATTTCGCTTCCGAAGCTTTGTCGTTGCTTTTATTGTGACCGAAAAGGTTTCTCCCGTTGGCGAAACGTCGATGCGTGCTTGGTCGTTGCAAAACGCTCTTATCAAATCGGTACAAATCCGTGTAAAATGTTATCTGGGGTCGACGACCCGGCTATATTTCTTCGAACCTCCAAAGCTGGGAGGACGCACCACATCTCGACCAACAGCGCCTACTACATAATTATAAACACTACTGCGTTTTCAATATCAATCCCAAACAAATTAAATTAAAGGATATGTCACTAGCGAATTAATTACGTTTCTACATAAAATTTTTTTAATGTTTGACTAAAACAAGAAAAAAATTCGAATGTTAAGGAAGATCTTAAAGGGGCCATTAATGTAAGAATTAATTTGGTATGTAGGCTTCCGTGTCTTTCGACTGTAAAATTGTTCAATATCATAAATTCTTCTGAAGAAGCGAGCTATGTGACTCTCGAAACGTCAAAAAGTTTAAACCGATGACGTGACAATCTTACTAAGTAAAGTACCCCGACAAATAAACCGCATGAATTTATACATTCAGAGCGATAAACATTCCTACGCTTTAATGGCGGTTAATAATAATTATCGTAGGATAATAGTCCAGTCGACAGGGGCTCAGTGGTAGTAATTTTCCATCAACCCTATTTTTTTTTACAAAACGTCTACAAATATATAACAATACATTAGAATCTACAAGCGCTACATAGTGAGGAAAAAATGTTATGTAAGGCCGGCGCCACACGATATGTCAAACGTTGGATCCAATGTTGGAACCAAAATTAGCACACTAGCATTTGGCAAATGCTTCTTTCTGCCACACGGTGGGGTGAATATTAGACCCAACGTTAGAAGCCAACATTCGAGACCAGCAAAAATGATATTTAAATGAAGTGCGATATGATATGCCGTAGAGCTGCCGCCTTCAAAACTATGAACGGATTTGAATTTTTCATGTCAAAAAAAAAACCCGAATCCATAATTCTGTGCTTTTATCTTAATTTATTAAGATATTATTGGAAAAACTAGGAGATATAAACAAAACTTTGGCACCCTGTTTCATTAATAGTTTAATAAAAAAGATGTAAGAAATACATGAAATACACACGATTGGAAACTTTTTATACGATTGCAAAAAGTATAAATTGATTAATTTTTCTACTTTGTTATTTTTAATTTTATAATAATAATAATAATAATAAAATATATAAACCTACTGCGACAAGAAAACAAACAACAATCACGTGACGGCAAGCATGTTAAACGCTCAACCGCTCGTATAGACGTTCATCGAATGTTGCTTCCAACATTGCAAGCACCCTTTAACGCGGGTCAAACGCGGACGTTTGACACATCGTGTGGTACCGGCTTAACAATTTACGAATTTACGAAAAAATAGTTAAGTCATTTGTTTTTCTTCAATATCTCGTATTCTGCGAAGTAAAATCATTTTAGTTCTAAATGTTTTCTACAAGATGGCAATTTCTGATAGCAAAAATAATTTTGCAATTAACAAAAATATGCAAAATTATTTTTTTCTTAAAATTGTTGTCAATTTTCTAAAAATTAATTAAACCCATGAAACTTATGGAAGAAACTCTTCAATTGTAATGTATTTCAACGCATTTGAGAAGTATTATACGTGGTGATAGTTTTTTTACGTGAAAGTATTGTTTAATTCTATAAATGGATTTTGAAGGAGCGTTAAAAACACGTTTTTTGACGAGTTTTGTTCTATTATACAGGGTGATTCACAACTTATTAAAAAAAATTGGAAATAGATGCGTCATGAAAAATGGAGCCAATATCGTAAAAAAAATTTTGATAAATCTTTATAGTTTCCGAGTTGTAATACTTTGAACCTAGCGTCATTCGCTTTCTGCGTTATGCGCAATGCGCTCTCTCTCCCTCTCCCTCCACGTGGCCCCAGGCGATTACGAGTACTGAAATCCGATGTTAGTAACATTTTTCCGATAGTGTTTACATTAGTTTTTCAAGTGTCAAAAATGGCTTACGTGTTATAGCAACTCGGAGTTGATGGGTATCGTTTTCATTTATGATGAAGTAAGACAACAATTGTGTTAGTTCGTAGAAACTGGGTGCGACGGGCTCAAATATGTTTACACGTCGGTGGACAAAATTTTGAACAGTTATAACAGGTATGTCAAATTATTTTATTAATTAAAACCACAAATTAATTTTATTAATTAACAATAACAATAGCGGCAAAAACATTCAATTTGCTGATATAAAATAAGTGTTATAAAATTTTCTTTATTGCGTTCCTTGGTAAAGAAATTCTTTCAATTTTTTGTCCATTAATTTTTTATTACACTGCTGCCGTGCCGATCGAGGTCAGGTTTTACAGTGGACCAGTTTCCAGTGGTGTGCAGAAATATATTTTCCAATCATTTTCGAACTGCACTTTTTGATTTTTTTTACAAAATTGTATTTGTAAGAGTCCCCTGTACATTCATGTTTTTTTTTTTGATAAGTTCTGAGACATCCTGTATATTCGCACCGATTTGTGAACAAATTGTGGGGTTTACGGAAAACGACCACGTTTTGGGCCTTTATCGACTGGACTATAACTCAGTTCTAATTAAACGAGCGATAATGCGACGGTCAAGTAGCGCCTGGCCGACAAAAACGCCTCGTCTAAGCGTCCGCGCGCTTTCATATGCAGATGGGCCGTATGCAGCGTCTTCGCAGCAATTAATCCAGTAATAGTTGTTGATACTGCGCTCGGACGGCTATTGAACCTCCGCAACCTTCGATCTCTGTGACCCGACTAGTTTCGCCGGGCTCCCACTAGCGTTGGCCTGACATTTTTATCGCGTGTACGCGGGCTTTATTTGGGCATCGCCGTCGTGGCCTGTCGCATAAAAATCGACAATGGTCCGGCGTGGTTTCTCGGATGCCGAGAAAAACATCTCAAAGGTCTGGTTCTAGGTTACAACCGCACAGAAGCAACGACCAAAGATCGTCACCTCACCGCTAAAGGCAGTATCAAATTTTACCCATGTTCTGAATCCGAAGTCAAGAACCGCCCGTAAAACCCAAAAAAGTGTCGCAAAAAATCGAGCCTGCCACAAAGACAGCGCCGGTCAGGATTGAAAATTTTCACCGATGTTCTGAATTCAACCACCGGAGCTGTCTACGGAGATAATCCTAGAAACCCAACCACATTCGATGACATGTTCAAATAGGCTGAAGGTGAGAAATATCAGCGAAAGTCTAATTTGAGAATTGGCGGATCCATCAAGAGTTGTGATCAGACGTCGACTCGACGAAAAAGCAGGAGTGGAAAGATAACCGTGGATCAAATCAACGAATGGTGTTACAAAGAGTGTCAAGAGAGCTACAATATTAGAACAGTCAGATTACTAAGTAGTGTGGACAATTTTATGCAAAAATTGCTTTCATTCCTAAACTGATCATAACAAACAAGTCCAACTGCGGTGGTTTAATTTCTTGGTTCCGGGCCTCATTCTAATGAATTCCTTTCAGTGGAAATTCACAATGATGATAAAGACGCAACAGGACATGTGAAAGTCATCAACAACACCATAAACACAATTCGTGGGCAAGACCTAGGAACATTTTCACCAATTGTGTAAGTACTGAGAAATTTTCTATGGTACTGCTAGTACGTTTAAAGCTACATCTGAAATTCTTTTAATTCTTAATAAAAAACGTGATAATACTAACACCCTACCCCTTCCACTTTACCTCGGGACATTAACAAGATACGTACGGCTTGATTGCGTAATGACGTGGTGGTTTCTGAGCCGAGAACAGATTCGAAATCGGTTTGGGAACGGACCCAGCATTCCGGAGGTCATTGTACAAAACACGGCTCGTCAGGTCCAGGTCAGGTGCTTCACCCTTAACAAGTGCCTTGGCAGGTACGCACCACGTCCGAAGCGGTCCTCACACGCCTACAGGGTGTACCCGAAAAGCACCCGCAGGCGACAGGCAGAAATACACTTCCATTTATCATTACACAATATCATTCTGCGCGTTGTTTTCAGAATAGTAAAAATTATATTCAATATTGCTAGCAGTTTTGAGGAAATATATACTGGGTGTGACGTAAATGTAGGAAATAAATTAAACGGTGGATTTTTTGGCTTAAAAAATAAATGTTTCTCATTTATGAAGTTATGCTCTATGGGTTTTCTTTTCCAAGCTACAGGGCGCTAAAAAGTTTCAAAAAATTTAGTTTTTCTCCAATAACTTTCGAACATTATAATGAAACGAAATTTTAGCCTTAGCTTAATTTGATAATCCCCTAGTAACAGCAAAATGATTACTTTGTAGGTTACTCAGTGGCGTGCGTACGGATTGTACCGTAAGGTTTTTCGAAGAAAATTGTGGTAAAAACATTACCCTCTTGAGTTTTATTTATAGCTCTTGTAATTTTTCCTATAAACAAAACTTTTGTAAATACCATTTTTTCCCACTGCTAACATAGGAAAATAAAAATAACAAAAACATTCTGAAGTACGCTTTGACTCAGCCACCGAACATGGTCAAACAGGCATTGAAAAAAGACTTTTGCATTGAAAATGATATTAACAAATTAAATTTTTTGAAATTTTTTTAGCGTCCTGTAGCTTGGAACTTTATATGACAAGTATTTGTTTTTTAAAATAAAAAATCTTTTAAACTGAGTTTCTCCTATAAAGTCGACCCAAGATGGCGAACATGACAAAAAAATGCAAAAAAAGTTTTAAAAGATCTATCGATTGATTTTTTATAAGTATCGATTGCTTTGTTATTTTTCGAGATTTATCGAAAAAAACGTTAAAAATCTCCTCATCTCTTCTTCTACACTGTAACTTGTTTTTACGTTCTCATACTTGCTATTTACTGTAAGTATAGTCCACAGCAAGCAAAAAAAAAGTATATTTTTAAAAAATTAAAAAATATTCGTAATTTCTCAAGATATATCGATAATATTAAAAATCAATTAAACATATCCTATTTTTTTCTTAAATATATAAATATTCACTATTAATCTCCATCAAGCGCATCGCTGTAAAAAATTGTGTCCTCGATTTTTTTTAGATAAAAAAGTTATATCGGCATAAGAAAGCAGTAGAAAAACATTTTTTTTCTTTAAATTCGTGAAATGTCAGCAATTTTCTTCTTGGAATGTCGTTTTCATAAAATAGAAATTGAAATGGTTGTTGCCCAAAATAAGTGCATTTTTTTTAAGTCCTTTTTTGATTCTTAAAATTAATAAAATCGTAAAAAATATTTAATAGTATGGTAATACAACTCTTTACAAAGAAAATAAGCCGAAAATCGTCACTGTAGGATCATCCGCTGAGAAGATCTAGCCAATTTTCGAGAGCGCCATACTTACACTAAATAAGTAAGTGTGGGAACGTAAATGTAATCGAGTTATAGAATAGAAAAGAGGAGATTTTTAACGGTTTTTTCGATATATCTCGAAAAATAACAAAGCAATCGATATTTATAAAAAAAAAACAATCGGTAGATGTTTTTAAAACCCGCAACACTCTGCCTTAATATTTTTCGATTGGAGCTATAGTTTTTTAATTATTTAAGAAAAACCGTTGTTTCAACTTTGCGAATTTTTTTGGCCATTTTGGATCTAGTTTAAAGAAGAAGAACCTCAATTTAAAATTTAATTTCCTATAAGGTCATATTTTTTAAGCAAAACTACATTCTTTATTGACATTGATATCCCTAATTATTCGATACTTGATAGATTATATCTTCGACTAATCTTGAACAATAATTTTATCTAGTATAACAAAACGTGTATTTTGTCGAAAGATTATTGTGATTGTCATTTATTATTTACAGACAGTATGACACTCAGATAAAATTTTTTAAATAAAAACTCGTAGTAAAAATACACACATCACATGAAACGTCAGTTTGACTTAGATCTGGTGACGTAGCTGGCTGGCACGTTCAACGGAGAACTTATTTTTACCCACGAACAACAAATAATTTAAACAGTTACAATTAAACAATGGCTGCATGGCCTATGAAAAAATCAGTCTATTACAATTTGTCTAATGGGAAAGTAAGGAAAAAATTTCCTGTCTTTACGTACATGATGATTATGGCCCGGACATATGTACACAAATATAAGTACGATCAATTTCTAGGACCGGACGATGAATTTAATACACAATTCATAGAAAAAGGTACATTTTTTCATGTTTTTTTTAAGTATGTTGCTTTTACATGTCCTTACTTCTTTTAGCAAATCCTACATGGCAAGCCTTTAAGGCAGGGTTTCGCCAGGCGCATGTTGCGACTACTTATGGCACAGTTCCTTCCTCAGTATCCATCACGCAAGCGAAACCATGCCTTTAACATCGACAAGACTAACTATGCAATAGTTCGTGTTGCTATTTCACCTATTTATATGGTTAATTGCGTTTTATAACTACGTTTCTTGTACACTGAAAAAATAAGAAATTAAAACAAACATTAAAAGAGGCGACAAAAAATAAATCATAAATGTAAAAAACCAACAAACTCGTAAAAAGTATAACAGAATTTTTTCTAAGTTCGCGCTGCGATAAAACACATGTATTTCAGCAGTTCCAAAACAGTTTTAAACACATTTTTAATTATCTTTTTTCTCTATGACCTTAAACGTCCGATACAAGTTTGTGACATCAGTTAACTCAGGTTTTGCTCCTTTTTCGCCCCTTTAAATTTTTGGCAGAAGTTCATCAACAACCTACCCTGTACTGACTAGTACTCTTACATTAAAATATATTATTTCTCGCCTATGGTTTCCGACGCCAAATATGAATCATGTGTGTCGTCGTCCGACCACTAATTACGATAAAACACCGCTGATATCCGCGCAGCGAATATAGCAGAGGAGGACATTACACCGTTAACGCCCTGTACATCACCGAACCGCACATTACATCTTCGATTATCGTCCCATAAAACGAGATATACGTTACCTCCACGTCGTCCCGGCTTGTTCCGTAATCTTTATTGTACTGCAGTGGTATCTATTCCGTATTTATTGGCATTATTAATTGTACTTTATCACTGGAGTTAATCTGGAAAACGTCGAGTCATAAATCTATATTTTTTGCTCGGGTAAATCTCACTGAGGAACCATAAACCTTTTTGTTTCGTTAAACGTCAATCTTCCGTTCAAGAGAAAAAATTATATGCCATATTTCCGCTCTCAAGAACAATCAAAACTGATGAAAAGTAGAGTTAACCGATTTTATCGACATTACTCGTCTTTCTAGTTTCGCAGGAATTTTTTTCCAGAGTCTAGGAACTCTTACGATAATGACCCCGGCGTGTACGTAAATAGATGCTCATTTAAATTCATGTCGAGGAACAATGCATTCTGAACTTTTTGTGCTGTCCGTTCATCAAATTAAAAATAACCATAAATCAATCAGGACGGACAGCGCTCACCTGGGCCAGAAAAAAACGGGGTTCTCGCCTTCTTAATTCGAAAGTGACTTGAAAACGGTAAACCGGCCAATTGCAGTCCGTTTCAGAAATATAAGAAAATAAAAAATATGTATCGGTTGACAAGTGTGTTTGCACTTTTTTAAAGAGGTGTATAGTCCAGGCGTTAGAGCATTCGAGGCGTTTGTATTTGAATATTATGTATTTCAATATTATGTAGAATAAGAATACGAGTTTGCCTATTCCAAAAAACCATTGCTAAATTCAAGGGAACAACAAACATAAAAAGAACGAAAAATTACCCGTTTTTCAACATACTTTTCCCTATAAAATTGAAAGTAAGCCCTAAATAAAAAAAGTCATTGTTTATTTTTTGTTTATTTGACGATTTTCTATAGTTACAACTGCTAATTAAAAAAGTAAAGTAAACATTTATAAATATTAATGAAACTTTGTGAACATGTCAATTCTACCCTAAAAATTTTGTAACGATCTATAGCGTGGCGTAGGTTTAAATTAAGGTTTAGAAAGGGCACACAATTTTTTAGAAATACTTGTTTACATAATAAACAATGATCAATACTAAAACTACCTATTTTTACACTTTTATAACCATTTAGAATTTTTTTTTAATTTTTCAACGTTTTACCCTATAAACAATCATTTATTGCCCAGGGAATTTTCTATGCAATCGACAAAATCTTGCACACATAAAAACTACCTCGTAACGCTACGCTACGTGGGTTTCAAAATGCGTATGCGCGATAAAAGATTACTTTCTCGGGAACAGTAGTACTTATAAAGACGATTTTTGTTTTAATTTGATATAGTATATTGAGAGGAATACGAATATGTCCACAAAAATGAATAAAATAAATAATTTTTGCACGAATTTTGAGTTTAAAGGATTATGCCACTTTCGTTTGCTTTTAAAAAATAGTTATATTATGATAATCAAGTTTTATTAGTTTGTGTTCATCAATGCATTCCACGAAATTAACGTTTTAATGATTAAATTAAAAAATATATATTTTCTTATTTTAATGATATCTGTTAATTCATTGCAGTATAACAAAATTTTCTTCTATATCTCAGAATCTACACAGTAGAATGCTGTCGTATTTGGTTAAAAAGCAAGGGGTTACAACGTAGTTTTTATGTGTGCAAGATTTTGTCGATAGAAAATTCCCTGGGCAATAAATAATTGTTTATAGAGTACAACGTTGAAAATTTTAAAAAAATTCAAAATGGTTATAAAACTGTAAAAATAGGTAGGTACCTACTATTAGTATTGATCACTGTTTATTATGACAACAAGTATCTCTAAAAAATTGTCTGCCTTTTCTAAACCTTAATTTAAACCCACGTACGCCGATAAACTTCTTGAAATTTTCTTAATTAACAATCCTGTCAATGGAAAACCACGCTATCGATCGTTGCAAAATTTTTATGGTAGAATTGGCATGTTTTACTATTTGTTCACAAAGTTTCATCGATATTTATAAATATTTACTTATTTTAAAAATTGCTCCAAGTATACATATGATTTTCTACTAATTTTCGTCCATTGTTAATGCATAATTCAACTTTTTTGATTCGCTGTTGTTGTAACTTTATAGAAAATCGTCAAATAAACAAAAAATAAAGACTTTTTTTATTTAAGGTTTTCTTTCAATGTTCCAGGGAAAAATATGCCGAAAAACGGGCAATTGTTCGTTCTTTTTGTAAGTTTGTTGATCCCCTGAATTTAGCAATGGTTTTTTAGAACAGGCAATCTCGGATTCCTATTCTACATAATATTTGGGATGACTTCAAACACAAACGCCAAAGTCTACTTTTACTGCTCTACCGCCTGGACTAGTAACTGTCCACATGAGAAGTTGTCATGTTGAATTGCGAGTTTGCCAGGTTATGTGTCAAGAAAATTATTTAGAATAAGACTCAATCCTTTATTTTCACACTGAATATTAAAACTAACTCTAATCATGTACTGTGGCGGATTCTAGTTCTTAAACTAAATGTTAACTATATGGTAAAAACAACATTAATATCAGTAAACTAAATCTACCATAAAGTTTTAAATTGCACTGTTTAAAAAAAAATAGTGAAATTACACAAAAAACAAATTTAACAAATAAATTCCTACCTAGTTATTGAAAAATAAAGTACTTAAAGACTTTTACGGTACCATCTGTGTTTTGGGGCACCACTTTTGTAGCCGACAGTACGTTTTGGTTCCGAGGCGTCATTTTCGAGTGCGGCAGTACGCGATTGACAACGCCGAACCAGAACGACGCGTTCGCGTTTACGCTAAACGTCCGAACATCAAGAATTTATACGAACACACAACGCTGTAATTATATGGAATTTATATCAATTAATGGGGGACGCCCGTCTTTGATCTTTAAAATGTGTTGATCTGTGCTAACCGTACGGACGGATGATTGACGGGGAATGTAAATTTAGGTCGGCTCATGTGCCGAATTCTAAATATTTGTGCGGGGTGCCGGAGCCACGCTAAAAAAAAATCCGATTGTGTACGGCGTCGAATCGATCTGGAGTAGATGTGGTACCAAAATAGGTTTTTGTCCGTGCGTTTCCACGGGACGTTTGTTTATGTGAAAAAGTTCGACAGAAATGTGACCGGTGCCGAGGAAAATAGAAATAATATTTACCGATTTAGAGAATTTTTGTGGTTAATTTACAGATGACGAATTTAGGACCAGATAAAAATAAAAGCGCAGAGCGGGAAAATAAAATTTTACCAATGTTTCGAAATTTTCCCGCTGTAGCAAACGATGTTAACAGGCATACTACCGATTGAGATCACGCCGTTGCAGGGAAATTTAATTCCGGATTTTTGAAAAAAATAATTCCAAATTTTAACAAAAATTGGACTAAAACAAGGCCTATGGTCGCCGTTAACCAAAATTAGTTACAGATCTATAACTCTTCGGAGACTGCCAAATTCTCAAACTCCACGCGAAAGCCACTGTAAAACCCTTGCGGACCCAGCCTGGAGCGGGTTCGAACGTCAACCCGTGTATGCAATTTTTTACTTTTGCATTGTATACAGTTCCCGGTATCGCGTACGTTTATGGTAAATTAAGAGAAAATTTCAATAAATCTCAAAAAAGAGGAATAATAAAAATTTTGGCATAAAACCAGGATAAGAAATAGCATTTATGTTTGGTCCACTATGTATCAGTCGATTGCCTACGCGACGCTGAGCTTATTAGCGGCCTTCCGCTCTTCGCCCCCTCAACCAGCGCACTCTAGACTCTTAACTGTCTTCTTGGCGCTCGCAGTCATACGAGAAAAGCATACGGTATGTGCATGACCTTCGAATTGTTTTTCATGCGCCTGACGAGATGTGAATGTAGAGCTTATCGCGGCATCTCCAATTTTTCATAGAAAATTTCACCCATGTTTCAAAAAGAATTCGATAATCCTTCAAAAAACTATGTATCCATGGATTCGGCCAAAACTACCAAAATCATAGACAGAATGTCGTATTTCTCATAACCGAAGACCGGTGCAGGAAAACGGAATTTCAGGCATGTTTCCAAAAATTTCATTGTACTTTCGAATTTTTGGCTAATTTTTATTTGAAAAAATCCAAATATTTTGAAATTCGAACTAAAGCAAGGATTTAGGGTCAATAAACAAAATAGTTTATAGATCCACAACTCATTGGAGACGACCACAATTCATAAAATGATATTTTTCTGTACTAATTTTCTGATAGACTCTGACATCGCTACAGAGCTTATGCGGAACCAACGTAGAGAGTGTTCGGACGTTTACCCAAGTACCATGCAGTTCAATAACCAGTGTCGGATCCTAGCTCTAAAATTTTATATTTGATCTATAAATACGGATTGCTTGCATTTATTGTAAATGAAATAAAAATTCAATAAACCTGACAAAATCGAATTAATTTTCTGCCAAAAAATTAAACGAGCTTAAAATTCCCATAGCTCACGCAACTCCTAAGGCTTCCACGCACAAGCTTCTAAGGTTTCCAACCTTCCATATAGGCTCATAAAGCTTCCATACAGGCTATAATACTCGTCAATGCTAATACAACCTAAGTGTCAGGTACAAAAAGAATGTTAAGTTGAAAACCTCCCCCAAACATAAAATACAAAAAATAAACTAAGCGTTTCGTAGTTTACATCTTCAGGCGAGCAAGGGACTAACCTCTCTACACTGCAGGCGAAAATAGAGAACCTATTTTCGATTTTTCTTTTAATATACCTAGTTATTTTATTAAGTATAATAATGTATAACATAAAACAAATATCAAGTAAACAGATTCATTCTTCTACAAAAATTGTGGGGCATCGAAGGGGCCATTGAACGGTACATATTACGATTTCCGGTCTAGACTGCAAGTGGTGTTTTTAGACCGGAAGTTGTTTTTTTTTTTAATGGAAACACCCATTTTACCACGGATTTCGATTGAAAAACGAAAAAAAAAGAACTATTTTCTTATTATTTTTCTCGATTTAACCCATATTTTAACCATAAAATGGCCATTAAAAAAAACAAAAAAAAGCAAGAATCTTGAGACAACGGAGTACCTTGTTGGAATCACTTAAAAAAAAATGTTTCACACAAAAGTTGCAGGGTGATCTTGACCTGACCTTAACTTCAAGGTCGTTTGAGGATCAAATTCAAAATTTTAAATGGAACCCTCGAAAATTACAAGAGCGGGAAGTTTTACAATAAGGTGTGAATTTAACCTCAAGAACAAGATCAGATATCAAGGTGATTTTAAGGTCGAAAAACTGTATACCTAATTATCAACAACTTTTAGCACTACTCAGAAATAATGACGTGGACGTAGTAGTTTTTTATTCCCTATGGGGTGCTTGTTTTCGCTGAAATGAAGAATTTCTTCAGATTTCTGAAGATTTTCATGGACTGAAGTGTGCATTTGATCTTCAAAAGTCAAGGTCATGTCAAGATAGCCCCATTTTCACCCTACAACTTTTGTATGAAACATTTTTTAAGAAAAAATGATCCCAAGAAGGTACTTCATTGTCTCAAGACTGTTTTTTTGTTTTTTATGACCATTTTATGGCCAAATATGGGTTAAATCGAAAAAAATAAGAACAAAGTTTTTTATTTCGTTTTTCAATCGAACTCCGTGGTAAAAGTTACTTCCGGTCTAAAACACCACTTCCGGACTAGACCGGACGGAAGTCATAATATGGATTTTCAATGGCCCCCTTGGTGCCCTACAATTTTTGTCTGAAACTTTTTTCGAAATAATCGAGTCCAACCAAGATATTATTTTGTCTCAAAATAAATACCCCACCCGGTATACAGTAAATTAAAGGTGTTTGCAGATCGGCTCTAGCTGATAGGGCTTCCCAGATATTTTGAAAAAAAAAAAGAATTGTAACTATTTATTTGACTAACTTTCAAATTAAAAATACGTTTATCTTGCATTTGTCAAAAAGGTGTAAAATCCGTTTTTGGAGATAAAATTTAAAGTACCTATTTATAATTAAAATTGCATATCTTTGAAAAAAAAGTACTGGTAGCGCCATATTATTCCGTGGCGGTAGAAGACAGGGTCAAAATGGTAAAAAATATAAATATTGCCCATTGTACTCACCATAGACACGGGGATGGGTCCAGCCGCTCCATTGGCGTAGCTGTAGGGGGAAACGAGGTATCCCATGTTGAAGGATGATGAATGAGGGCCGGGTTCGACCTTGCCTGTAAATCAAGAGAGCAGATGAAATCGAGAAAAAAACAACACCAAATCTGGACATAAAATTACAACGAACTGATGAAAAAATAAATACTTTTCGAGATATTCACATTTAAAATTAATGATGTTTTCAATGTAATAATTGCTTTTATTCCAAGTTGTGGTTTGAGTTTTTAATGACAATTTAGGCGTTAGTGTAATATTGTTGAGGATACTACTATTTTTGTATTAATAACTTTTTTGTGTTAGTGAGCAGCGATAAAAATGTTTGCCAACACAGGCACAGAGATACCATAATAATGAGCATGTGACGTGATTTTGATTTACGGGGAAGGTCGTCAAAATGAGGTACAAGCATCTCCACATTTACATCCAAGACCGCGAGATTTATTTACCTCGCTGTCCCTCTACATAAAAATCAACTGTATCCTGTTTTTTATACCTGAGTGGTTATTGCAACAAAATAATGAGAATGAAAATTTCACTAAATGAGTGTTAATAACTGACGAGGCAACACTTACAGAATGGAGTAAACAGCTCGAGGCCCCAAAGATGAATTTCCAACATAAATTATCAATTAAGTTATGGGCGGGTATAGATAATGGTATTCTAATTGAGCCTTTCATTCCACCACAGAGATTAACTGGTGCCTATTAACTGCGCCTTTTTTACCAACGATACGTTTCCTCATAGTTAGATCGGACGCGATTGACCTGTTTTATGGTGCGCGCGATCGCCAGACCTAAATCCATGCGATGATTTCTACCTGTGAGGACTGAGGAGAACTGTTCAAAATAGAAATTCAGACGATTGAAGGAATTGGCTAATTATGAAGTTGCCGTTGAAAATTTAAATTACGTAGGCATTCCGCCGATAAATTCTTTTATCTCTCTGGATCTAGAAAGTTTATAAAATTATTATACTATGTATTAACATAAACTAGTAATATTCATCTGAAAGGAACATCTGTTTTAGTTAATATGTTAAAACTCGGCTACATTGTGCCGTTTTCTTTCATTTTGTGTTTAATGTTACACCAATTAGGAGAAATGTCGACAGGAAACATAAACAGAATCGACCAACTGGCAATTATTTTTAATAAAAAAAAATATAAGCTGGCAAATACAACAAGAAGTGACAAAAACACAAATGTCTGACACTCCCACAGTTCCATTCAACATTTTCTTCTGCCTGTATCTGTTGAAATTAATAGAAAATGACAACAAGTACGGAAAATTAGACGGCTCTGTCTTGCTGTCAGAAATTTGTTTTTCAAAGCAATCGGTACAAAATTATGAGACAGAATTTAAATATGAAAACTGACAAAACCAGGTTTCTTGCTTTTAGCATAGGTCGATTCGTTTTTGTTTAAAAGTTACAAGCATCTTGAAAAATATAATTTCACATTTCAAGACGAAATTCGAGCACTTTGGCCTTTTGGTTTAGGAGATCTCAATAATGTGAGGTCATTGGAAAATATTGAGGTTAGATTCGAATTCAGCGACCCAAAAAAACATAAAAATACATTATGTCTGCTGTCTAAAAAATTTCTTAATTTGGCCATAGATATCTTGGCGAAAAATGAAAATTTCTTTAAATCAAAAGAAGGGTAGAGATTCTACTTTTCAGTGGTGTAATTGATTTTTGGGAAAAAAATTATTCGCGATAACCTTGAATATAGCAAAAAACCGTGTTTTTACACATTTAGGTTAGAATATCTCGGAAACCTAGGGTGATGGGTCAATACTGAGGACAGATTCGGATTCAGCGCATCAAGAACCTTCGGGCACGTATTTGCTTTCTGGGTTTTTCCTTTTTTAAAATTTTGTTGGCCTGTGTGATTATTGTTATAGCAACCATCATTTTTATTTATCAGGCCACTTTGATTGAAATATGAAATTATAATTATATTTTTTCTAAATTCTTGTAACTTCTAAACAAAAACGAATCTTACTTATACAGTGTCCCAGAATAACGTGTACATCGGAAGACCACAGATTCATGGACTTAGCGATTTCGGATATAGGTGAATTAACCTAAATCTGCCTATTTTAATTATATCTTTTCCAAAATACAACATAATGAATTAAATATGATAAGTTTTTGAAGATGTTAAATATGTCAGTTACTAGCTTGTGACCGTCTGCTAGATGTCACTAGCTAAGACCTTACCCAACGACATAACTCCTTTGATAGTAGGTTTTTTACAGTGCTTATCGTATATTACAAATTACAATGTAAAATCACCCTGTAAATTAGTAAATTTTTTGAAATAGTACGCCTCAACGAGTCCCAAAATAACGAACTCTAACATCGTCCCCCGGCATATTCGTGTATACACCATCACCATACATCACCATCATTTAGGCCATAAATAATATCTAGCGATGAAACTACTCCCGACTCCTCTGTCGGCGAATATGGTGGGGCCTTATTAAAAAGCCAACTTAGTAAATCTAATCTCGACATCTGGTCCTTATTTGTAAATAAGGCCTAGCAATTACTCAGGCCGTAACGGATGAGATCTTAAAAACAGAATCGTCCCGATGGCATACGTGTATATGGTACGGTAAGATTCACGAAGCTATTCTCTCATAAACATAACTTTCGATAAGATCTCGAACGCCGGGACGGTACTGTCGAAACTTACATAACGACAAAAGGCTTTGAACAATGCAGCACACTTTTTACGTTAAAAAAAATCAGTGATCTATCTTGTGCTAAAGAAAACTCATATATAAGGTACGTTCCAAAGTTAACAGGACTTTTTAAAAATAAAAACAAAAAGCTGAATTCATTTTTACATTAAAAAATCATCCGCAGAGCATTTTTTTTAAAAGGGTTCAAAAAAGGAATAGGACCTATTCAGTATTAATATATTTTTAAACAAATAGTTTTCTGTTGGAATGTTGAAAAAGTTTTTAAAATAGCCAAGTTATTTTTTAAAAGCTATCGGTGTTATGCCGAAATAATTTAAAGTCTCACCCTGTACACCAAGCACTAAAACAAACAAACAAAATGTGAATAATAACAATAATAAATCGTAGATAAGGATGTTTCACTTTTACGATTTCCAAGAAAGAGATAAGCAATAAGAGCCAATTTGTTCGTGTTGAAATTCCAATGGCATAGAAACGGGCAAAATTTTAATAAAAAAATACCTTTCTTTAATATCGCATCCAATGGTTTCACAATGCAAATTTTGCCTAATTTTTTGGAAGTTCTTGTCAACTTGGACAGTCGTTGAGACTACATCTGGTGACCTCGGATCTCATCTTTTTATGAAATAAAGTTATTTAAAAGAAAAAACAAATTTTAGAATTTTAGATGGTATTTTGAAATGGATAGAAATAGAACACTTCTTTAATAGACGTATAAAATTGAGAAAATTATTTTAAAAACGCTGACAAAAATATGACTAAATAATACGCTCAAAAACCTGATAAATACGTACAAATACTAGTGGACAGTTTTATACAGGGTGTGCCAGTTTTATTCTATTACAATTAGGCAGTGCATAGACAAAAAGTAATGATATTTTGTCATATACTTATTTCAAAATTTTTACCGTTTTCGAGATACAAGACGTTAAAAATCTCCACAAAAATTCATTTACTGTAAATATCTCCTGAAATAATAAAAGAATATGAACTAAGAAAATCTCTAAAAACAGGTGCAGCCACATTTTCAAACTATTAAAGCTTCTAATGCAAGAAAACACGTTCTATTATCACCGGCTTCAAATATACACGGAGACATAGTCCCACACATACACTGAGGGAAATATCATCTATCTATAAGTAGATATTGATTAGCCCTAACAAAATTCTTATTACGGTCGTTATTTGTATGACAGACAGACAAGGGACCCTTCTTTTTTGCAATGTTGAACACAAAACAGTTATACAGGGTGTTAATGATCTTATGTCAAACATTTAAAAGGGTGAAAATGAGCAAAAACGGAGTTAGCTGATGTCACAAACTTGTATCGGAAGTTTAAGGTCATAGAGGAAAAAAGCTAATTAAAAATGTGTTTAAAACTGTTTTGGAACTGCTGAAATACATGTATTTTATCGCGAGTACTTACAAAACATTCTGTAACACTTTTTACGAGTTTGTAGGTTTTTTATGAAGCCGGACTGTATTCAAAAGTCAGTTTGTAATATATTGTTGTAGTGATTGCTGTGCTGTTTTTCAGTACAGCACATTGAATAGACGTATTTCCAAGTTTTCTTTTGAAAATGGCGCATTTATTTAGCAATCGCGAATATTATGATATGCTCATAACACAGGCACACAAAAAAAAATAATGTCAAGACCCAGGTAGACCCCCTACCCCTCCGCTTTTGGGGTCGCTGAAACCGAATATGACCATTAAAAAAAAATTTAACTAGACATTTCCCCGTTACAACCCCCATACACTCCCTTCTGGGAGTTGAAAAGTAAATTCTCATACAAAGTCGAGTAAGGTGAGTATTCCTTTGTTTTCTGGGCCACTAAGAACGAAGAAGTCTACCAAAAATGAATAAGACCCGTCGTTACCCCGTAGCGTCACTTTACCACCCCCATACACCCCTTTATTGGGGTTGAAGTGTCAATTTTCATGCATATGTGGAATTTAAAAAACAAATTGGATTTATAATAAATTACATTTAAAATAAATAGTTTATGAAAATAATGGAATAAATGTAGGAACAGGGGTGCCTGACGTGAACTAATCCCTTCATCCCTTCATAATGCATAAAGAAATTATTCATTTTCTAAACCCCTTAAAACCGTACTGCACTGGATCCCTTGACAGGCAATGATTTAATAAATTGCACCGAATATGATCTACTATAGCTACTGTCATTGCTATTATAATACAGATTATCTTAGCAAAACTTTATTTTTTGTCGATTTCCCTCAGTGTAGATAGTGTGAGATTTGACAGCTTTTACACAATCTTGTTACTCAAAAAACGTCACGTATAATGTAGAAGGCGCTGACATTAGAATGTTTTTACACCAAAATTCGCTTTGATTAAAAAAAGTATGCTAACCTCCCCGTTTTTATCCGATAAAAATAAAACGAGGTTGGGAGGAGAGCACTACGACCCGCCACTGTTCAACGCAACTTGAAATTTACATTTCGATCTGTTTCATGCAATCTGTGCCGATTGATGTGCTACACTCGTTTTGGTCTTCTATTTCCTAGAGGTGAATAGGCATCGACTGCCTACCAAAACCCCTCCCGAGGCCAGTCTCGACCGAGGAGCAGCAGCAGCTCGAAATTCGCATTTAGAACCGGGCAGCAATGCAACCGGCGACGCGAAATTACACGTTGGCCGGCGGCCGCAAACGCGAATTTAATGCCATACTTTGTATGATTCCGGCGTTGTTTACATTCATACGTCGTACCGAGTGATGCCTCGTTGTGTAGCCTCATTTAAATGAATTATGTGAGAGCGTAATGGGCGGTTGTGGGGCTACGCTCGTATCATTTCGATGCTTCGTTCTCCGCGAGAACGTGAGCGGGAGTCCGGGGACGTGAACAAAAAAACGCAAGTCGACGACCGATTTTAAAGATGAAATACATTCTGTCAAAAAAGTATCCGGAATTTGTCGCTTAAAAAAATTCCGCGTAAAGTAGATGGAAAGTTGGTAGCACTGTACTCTCCTTGGTCGAAGAGCTGACGACGAATTTAGGGAATGTATTTTAGGCAAGTTGAAATAATAAAAAAAATGTATTTCATCAATGGGTGAACCTGGAATCGTGAGTCAGGCAGAGCGTTTGCGGTTATTTCGCTACTGCGCAGCATGTGACATCTGCAAAAAAATAAACCAAAAAATATCTTCTAGGCAACTTGGATTTTTTTAAATCTTTTATTTTAGCATTTATATAACTCAGAAATAAAAATCCCAGACTATTTTGTCCGTTTGAAAGTATGACCCGACCCCCCCGGATATATTTAATTAATATACGCAAAAAATATACTTTAGGCATACTAAAATGTGTATAGCATGTTTATTAATTAATATTGAAAATACGTGTAAATTGCCAGGCGAATTGAACGGTTTTTAATAGCTCCCTGACGCAAATAAAGATTTTAAATGAATGCGACAAAAATGTCTCTTGCGTAGCCACAGGTGCGAGATAGTTTATCGAGACATGCCAGCAGCTGACGAGGCCCTGGATCTTCTATGATTGGTTGTTGAAACACCACGTGATTTTTTATTTTACTAACTTTAAAATTTTTGTAATATTTCACCAGAAAATGTTTTTTTTAATACTTGTGAATTTCATTGAGCAAAAATAATGTAAATTTTACATTAGTTTATCATGTACAGGGTGATTCATTATATTTTGACCCCCCTTTTAACTTTTTTGTTGTAAGAGGTATAAAAAAATATGAAATACAAAAGTGGCACAATTTTTTATGAATTTTTCTAAAGTGATTGTGGAAAAACAAATGAAGTCCAAACAAAATGGCCGCGGATGTTAACTTTGTTAATTTAAATGGAACACCCTGTATATTTTTACATATTTGGATAGAACGTTCCCTGTCGAGTATAATCGTATAGGATTTGTTGGGTCGATCTCTAACAATAAGCAAGATACTATTAAAAACCAAAAAAAAGGTTTTTATTAAGAAAACAAGACATATTTTAATTAGAACTCCTTCAGACATTTCTGCCTATTTTCAATTATGTAAGGATTTACAGTTTTAGTTATATAATTTTTGACATATCGGACATTGATACGGTCCAAAATGCGTATAGGTATATTAACTAAATCTCACTAATTAGGCCGTGAGAGGCCTAATTACTCATGGTAGGTCGTGACAGTGACAGGTCCGGACCCATGTTCATATGAACTTTTTTACTTAGTTTTGATCATAGAATCGGCCTGTTCAGGATTGGCAGCTAATTATAAGACACCCTGTATTTTGACTCCCCCATTAACTTTTTTATTTTGAAAGAGAGTGAAAAAATGTGAAATACAAAAGAAATACAGTGACAGGTAATATCATGACAACATTGTTATTGTTTGATAGCTTGTATTATTATTCAATTAAAATGGGTAACACAGAAATAGAAAATTGAAATATAGGAGTTAAAATAAAGTTCTTTTAATTCCTAATAATATTTCAATTTTATACTTGTGTAACTTATTTTAGTTAAATAATAATACAAACTGTCAATCAATAATGACATTGTTTAAATTACTATGAATTTGACCAAAGTGGGATTAATTCAAGAGCGATTTTCTCAGAAACCGTTAAAGATAACGATTTGAAACAAGAGTACCTTTTTAACGTAAAACAGTTCGGGAAAACGGAATTTGCTGTCCAATTTGTTAAAAAGTCAAAGATGAAAAAGTTACACACGCAAAGTACCAAGGGCCCCCCGTACCCACCCCAATGGACCTTGTGGAAATAAATGGATTAGTCCATCAAAATGCTAATCAAAATTTAGCTGTGTATACCAAATTTCATTCATTTATCACAACGCGATTGAGAGATATTGCAAAAAAGTGATTTCCATTCCTCCCTCTTCAATGGGTCCCTGTGCCCTTAGGAAGCATTTCTGGACCCATGTTCATATGAACTTTTTTACTTAGTTTTGATCATAGAATCGGCCTGTTCAGGGTTGGCAGCTAATTATGAGACACCCTGTATAGTGGCCCTGTACTCGTATATACTCATAACATTGTATTAGGTGCGATCATCTACAGGGAGTTCCAAGAAAAAAACGCCATGTTCAACAAGTCGATACATTGGGATCTTGGTTATCTTAAGAAATACAAGGGCAAAGTTACGGAATTATCTTAAGAAATACAAAGGCAAAGTTACGGAATTAGACGAAGCATAAGATGTCGAGCAGAAACTAGAAAATTAAACTGAATAAACAACATTTCGTCTACAGTAACAGAGGTTGAATGAAAATAGACCTTCCAGATGACATTCAAAGTCTGACGGTTCGCATGACATTTGCTTCGATTTCAATTTACAAGTCACCAAACGATGAGGAACCTTACAAATTTATGGCAGGGGCGTTTTACATCATTTCTAGATTTGTGAATCAGAACCGCAACGCGATTAGAAAAATCTACGAATATTTTCCAATGCGCACCAAATCAAACACTACATAATCTGAACAGGTCGAGCTTTTCACCACAGCGTACTTTGTATGACTCGAGCAATCCGCTGAGCCTCAGTCGATGACAAACTATATAAGTATTTGCTCTTGCTGTACATATTAATCACCGAGCGAATGAATATGCACATCACCGATTTGCCATTAGAGGAAAGAATGTGCAGCAGTTTGAAATTATGCACCGGCTTAAAGGGCAATTCCAGCTATGAAACATCAACGCAGTATGGGCCGCGTATGTTTTTTTATTATAGAAATATGAATGAAAAAAGATGTGAAATGTGGAAATGTGCTTGTGAAATTTGCGCAATTGACATCGGTCACAGAACTCGGATAGAGATCCGACTTGTCGACAGGTAGTCTGTGACAATCGACGTTTTGTCTTCTACGGATCGCCTGGATTTGAATGAAACAGATGAATAGTCTCGAGCTATCGCATCTCATCTGAAAAACAATCGAAGGTTGTGGTGACAAACAAATGGCAAATCCAACAACTCGGGTTCTTTCTGATGAGTATCTGGAATTATTATTGTACGGAGCAGTAAATAACGCATCTGCAAACAGACTATAACAAGGTGTCTTCCAAGAAGGTATGAAACGCTGCTTAAAGCGGATGGATCCACATGTAACTTCCCATCATAAACAAATTCAAAATTACGCTAGTCATCGAAACGCGAGATACAGGGTCGGAAAGTCCCCATGGTTCATCGACCGTTACGTGAGAGCGATAAAGAAAGTCATAGAAATCCGTGCGATAGGGAAAGATAGCTGTAATGAAGGCGTCTAAAAGTCACAGCACATTTTGCCCTTCCACAAATAAATTCCACTTCTTATTTATTATTAAATTTAAACATTTTTAACTTGTAGTATATTGTGCAAAATTCAATTCTAAAACTTTTTTTCCTCATCAATATTCTTCCAAAATGCATAAGTTCCAAGATATAAGTAAAAAACTCTGATAAAATAGGCATGTTTTTAAATTTTTCAAACATTTTTGTAATTTTGAAAATGTTCCGGACCTCGCCCAGATCTAGGGATCTACACTTTTATTATGTGAGTTGTACTGAAGGTAATCCAGAAAAAATTTGTTTGCCCCCTTTCACATCCCCCTCAAAACAGATCCGCCGTGGTCTATCAATGAAATTTACCTAGCCGCAACTAAAGATCATTCTAGCAGCGATTTATGCTTTACAACGGCATGTTGTCTTGCCTACTGCTTTACATTACTGGGTGCGTGGCTAGCTTAGGATCATGTAAAGGGAGGAGCACTTAGACTAGATTCCTTGTTCGAAAACTGTACGTCCAGACAGGGTGTGTGGTTCGGTTATGGGCTACAGGACCGGACGACAGTGTAAATCGTCTCAAGAGAACTGCATTTGAATTAGGTCGCTGCTACCGAATAATAGATATACAGGGTGTCTACAAACTTGGACAGGATTTTTTATAGTATGCAGAATGCAATAATAATAAGCATTTCCAATAATAAAAACCCTTGAAACTGCAAAACCACATAGTAATTGAAATTGTTAAAATTTATTGACAACCTCTGGAATCGCCCCCGGGTTACATACTACACGAAAAGAGATGAATAGTTGTGGCCGTAAATAGCGCTTTTCTGTCTCGTGTTTTGGATCTGCATACCTTTATTTACAGATATTTCCAAATAGGCATGCAGTAACACTCAGAGGCAGGCCTAGAAAGGTAGAGCTATCGGTGTCAGCAGTCCCAAATGCCCATGGCTTCCCAAGATAAGCAAAACTTTTTATCAAGAATAACTTTTTCTCGATAGCTTACAAGAGTGCGGTATCCTATCCAAGAAAGAGTTGATATGGCCAGAGCCTGCTTTTTGTAAGGAGAAAACGATGTTGTTGCAAGAAGACGATATCAGATGGACTATCTCGACCGACAAACACAGAATAAGAAAATGTTTGTAAGATTTACTGTCCAGTCATGGTATCTTACATAAAATATCCCCCATTTTGGAATTCCGAGAACAGAAAACGGATCAACAAACCAGCGGAATATTTTCGAGGCGGTAATTCTCCAGGTGGAACAGCTGATTTTTCAATAAGAAACAAACGAGCGGCGTAACCAAAACAAAATCCATCTAAAATAAATAATTGTACACAAACAAGAATTATACCCACCGCGTAACCAAAATAAACGATTAGTTAGACCAAGTCCAAATCCTCGCCGGAGGAATGCGATACGTAACATCCAGGTAGGGGTATTTATAGAAGTGGAGATTTTATTTTAACGCCGTAAAGGTGCCATTAGAGCTGATAATCGCCTTTGTGTAATCTCTTATGGTGTTTTGGACTCTTATCTGAGGGGGCTGCGGGGCCGGATACGCCCCACGGAACACGCTGAAAGAATCTCTAAAGAAACGCAGCAAATCCCCTCAAACGCCGTCAAGAACCACTTGATTTATTCGTAAGGGTTGTTACCCTCGACTTGGCCTCGGGACACACATTACTATAATTATTTCCATTTAACTTGCTTTAATTAATTTATTATTATCTATTTATTAATCACTACTGGATATTATTGGCCTACTCATACCAGGTGTTATTTTTTTGGATTTATTTTTAAATATGTACCCTTAAGCTTTTACTTACCGAAGACGGGACTGTGGTCAGGCCGTTGCACATTTTTGCTGGTAGAATTGTAACTTCCACTTCCGGATTTTTCCTTAAACAAAAACATTAAGTCAGCTTAAAGACGCGTACGACACTAAACAAACATGTTACACAAAAAAAATGGAAATATAAACAGCGCTTGGAGCGAAAAGAAGTTCAAAAATTTAATCAAACCGCCACATTTTTTTGCAAATATATGATAACATAATTTGCGATGTTTTTAATTATACAGGGTGTATCACGAAGAGGGTCCAGTAGGACTATCTCAAAAAGTAATTCAGAATTGAAATCTGAAAACTTGTATACAGGGGTTTCTCAAAAAGATCTATTCAATGAAAATAGTGTCAACTTTCTCGCACTTCCGGTTATACAGGAAGTCATCATCATCTCTGTTATTTCAAATGGAACACCCTGTATATTTATGCATTTTTTAATTCTACGGAAAATTCTATTACTATTTTCATATGAGGTACTATAAGCTAAAAAGTGGCGGTTTTCAAGTTATCAATTTTCGAAAAAAATTGAAAGATGTTGAACATAGAATAACTTCGACATTTTGCTGTATTTATTAATGAAATTTGGCATGGATGATTTAAAAGCGATGGAATTCAATCAGTTCATCTCAAATTTACAAAAAATTATACAGTGTTTAAAAACGTATAGCCAATATTGTGACGAAGTAGAATTTACTCAAAAATTGCAAATGGTACATCCTGTATATTATTACATTAATGGATGCAGAATTAAATTTACTTTAAAATGATACTATAGTTCCTTATACCCAAAGTTAACAGTTCTTGTGTAAATTAGAAATTATTGATTTCAACAAAGAAAAATCTACGAGGATGGTGGGTTTATCTAAATTAAAGCATCGCCCTTTTTAATTTAATATACTGAATTATTGTTTTGGATGAAGGTATAACGATAATAAAAATTACAGTTCATTAATTTAATTGTGCATCCATTAATGCAATAATATACAGGGTGTACCATTTGAAATATTTGAGTATATTCAACGTCACAATATTGGTCACACGTTCTTAAACACCTGTATGAATTTTTGCAAATTTGACAAACTGGTTGAATCCCATTCCTTTTAAATTATTCATGTCAAATTTCATTAACAAATAAAGCTAAATGTCGGAGTTATTCTATTTTTCAAAATCACTTGCATCTCTCAATTTTTTTCGAAAATTGAAAACTTAGTTATTAGTCTAGATTTTACCTTAGAATTAAAAAATGCAAAAATATACAGAGTGTTCCATTTGAAATAACAGAGTTGATGATGACTTCCGGTATAACCGAAAGTGTGAGAAAGTCATTGAATAGATCTTTTTAAACCCTTGTATATAAATTTTCAGATTTCAATTTTGATTACTTTTTGAGATACTCCGTAATCCTACTGGGCCTTCTTCGTGACACACTTTGTATATGACTCCTCAAATTTATAGATCTGACATCGATTTAGCCCCGTCCATTGTTAGCAGTCTAAATACAGGGTGATTCACAAATGGTGACCAAAAACCTCGTATTCTTTGGTGAAACTTAAAGGGAGTCTTTCCTAAAAATATTTTTTTAATTTTTTTAAATAATTTAAAAACTAGGTAGTGAAATAATTTGGAATTGGTAATACGTATTTATGTAAACATTGTCCAAAATCTGCGGCCTTTTTCTAAAATTTAGCTGCTTCAGTTCGTTTTTAAAGATTTACTTGAAAAACAGGCTTTTTTCAAAAAACATAAGAGAACAGTAAATTGTAGAAAATTGAAAGACTATTCCGAAAATATCATGGTTGTTACCGTAAAGTAGTGGCGCATTATTTTATTTAGAAAAATATGCCACCGATACCCTGTATCTCCGCCACTGGAGCATGCAAATTTTAGGAAATGCCCTCAGATTTTGTTTACGTAAATACATGTGATCAATTTCAAATTATTTCACTTACTTACTAGTTTTTAAATTATTTAAAAAAATTTAAAATATTTTTTGAAGTTTAACACCCTGTATCTTTTTAATGAAGCGTCCTAGATAAGAACTTTATAGGACAGACTCCCCTTAAAATTCACCAAAGAATACGAGGTTTCATTTCTGGTCACCATTTGTGAAGCACCCTGTATAGTTCGATACTCAACTGTGATTCATCTTCTGTTGTTTTCTTTGTTTGCCGAACTACACTCTCTTCGTAAATCTCCATCGGCAGTAATTGAGGTAAGTATTAAATTGTTATAATTGTCAATTGATTAGAAAAAATTGATACAATTTGAAGAAAAACATCGATTTTTGTCATAATTGTCAATAAACACATTAGAGCGACGCTATCTCGTAGAAAATTTCATTTAAAACAAAAATGATTTTGCATTTTCGTGATCCAATCGAGATATTGAAGACAAACAAATAAAGAAAAAACGATTTGTAAAAACAATTTAGGGTTTGTGGAAATTTACCACCTCCACCTACTGGACTATAACTAAAATAACATCATATAAAATACCTAAACAACAATTGCTGAACTAATACCGCGAACACCCGACATAAAGAGATGATTTATATATAAAAATGTTGTACGAACATGTCCAATATTAAAATGTCTGTAGTGAACACCGGATTATCGCAATTTCTACCAAACACCAACTATCTAATCTCTCCATATTTATTTTTAGGTATAAACAAAAAGATTAGATAAAAAGACGCCCGCTCTTTTACGCTTGTATTAATAATGGAGGATCCAAAGTGTCACGTTTCAACCATCGATCAAAACATGCTACGTTTAACAACATACTAATTATTATTTCCACGTAATGCGTTGAAAATATTAAGGAGGATCGGGTGCTCCATCGGGGGGAGGTGAAGCGGGACGCGGAGGGGCTATGCTTACCGTGTTAAATAATTATGGCTGTCAATGCAAAGAAAAATATTCTTTATGACTAGATAAAAAAAATAATTATAATTATATATTTCCATTTCTCTATTATTTTTTTACCCAATAAGTATGAGTTGCAACAGAAACTTGGCAACAAGTTTATTATTTGTAAGTTGACAGTTCTTGTCATGTATACAGGGTGTTTCAGGATTAAGTCGACAAACTTTAGGTAGATATTCCTCATAAAAAAAATAAGAAAAAAATTTTTCCAGAGACGCTTCATTTTCGAAATATAGGGCGTTAAAGATTTTTACAAAATTTCGAATTTTTTAAATAATTTCTAAATGAAGAAGGCTATTTAAGCCAAATTTGGCATGACACATCGTCTTATAAGATACCATTTTTCCGTAGAAGTAGAAGTCCCGCAAGCAACCAGTGGCGGAGTTATGAGGACTCAGACTCATTAAATTATAAAACAATTAATACGGCCCTACTTAAAATAAAAACTGATGCTGTTTTTAGATAGAACAGTTCGTTATTGACAAAAAGTGTACATACAATTTGGCTTAAATAGCCTTCTTCAATTAGAAGTTATTTAAAAAATAGAATTTTTTTAAAAATCTTTAACGCCTTATATTTCGAAAATGAATGGTCTCTGGAAAAAAATTTATACTTGATTTTTTTTCTTATTTTTTTATGAGGAATATCTCCCTAAAGTTTGTCGACTTAATCCTGAAATACCTTGTATCGCACAGCTGATTGCTTTAACCTATAAAATAAAGAGCACAGTCGGTAGAAAGGAAAATTTGTGACGAAAAGTATTAGTGCTTGAGAATTAGAAGAGAAAATGGCAAAAGGAGGAAAAAAGCTAATGAACAGAAAATTGTGCAGCCTCAACCTCCGTACACCGTTCGAGGGCATCGACTAATCGACATAGAACAGATGGGACAAAGTACTGCACTGCTCTGCATTTGAAAATTTCTCATTTTATTTTATTATTCGTTGCAATCGAATTGAATTACACAAATAAACACACGTTGAATAGCCAATTTAATTTGTGTATCGAAACGTTTATTTAAATTTCCCCCACCTAACCTCAGTCATACTCTATTGCGCTGTTGCCGTTACTCCTTCGCGTTAATAGCATATCTCAATTATAAGTTGTAAAGTCGAGAGGAACGTATTCTTGGTCTATACAGTGTGTCCCAGTTTTAACCTGTTTACCCGGTAGCGCAGTTACTAAAAACTTAAAATGGTGAGATTAAAAACGATTCTCGATTAGACTATGCACACACCTCGTCATATATTTGGTCAAACAGCTAATTTAAAAGGCCCCGCGGGTCTATAAACCGTAGACCATAAACTACCCAACACGGTTTCCGTGTATAACAAAAATTTCGAAACAATCGCTGTCCTGGGAACACCACTAATTGAATATCGCGATTATAAGAACAAGACAAACGACCGTCCTAGCTATTTATTAATAATTAGAAGAATAAATTACGCCTAACTACCTATCCGCTTCATTAGTAAAAATGCGGTTTACGGTTCAGGCGGACGGCTATGGAAATGGGAAAATCATTAGCCTGGCCACATTTTAAAAAGACTATTTGTATGTTAATGGGCCAGGGGCCGGTGTAGCGTCTAATTATTTTTGAAATATTTTACAACTGCGACCACAAAAAATACTTCCAGGCAATCTATACGTCAAATTAGGCGCTGCCCGTAGAAACGCGGGATATTTATCGGTATAAATTTCGTTTATTTGCGTAAAATTATGTAAATATCCGACATAATCATATCTGTAATTTATAAAAAAAATGATAATCTCCTGAAATACACCTCTACGCCGCTAAGAAAAATCGTAGGTTTTGCTTTTTACGACGTCCCGAAGGCGTTATATAACCTCAAAACTCGTTAGATACGCTCCATCGCCAGATGTACCACTGCGATGGTCATTAATTGGAATCCTGAACTTTCTAATACACAAACGAAGATAACACCTCGATAAAGACGTATGTTATTGATAAGTGTCAAATTCGAAGTTTATCTTATGGCTGGCATAACCTCTAACGTCTCGCTATCAATCGCTATCACCATTACTATTTAAAAGACGATACAGGGTGTTTCAAATTGTCATCGCCATAAAATTTACTTCACAATCTAAAGAATATTTGAAAAAGTGTGACGAATTCGACGGACAGCGAGTAGGTTTATTTGTGCTTTTAAGGAGGTATGGTCCGAGGGAAGTGAGGATCGCAAGGAGGGTCCTATGCTTTTCTTATGGGACTAAAACCCGCTACCAACGTGAAAAAATTAAATTCTATTGAAATTATTTGCAATAAACATTATCTATATAGCAAAGAAATCTACTCATATGCACATAGCATACATATTGACTAATTAACAACATAAAAATATCATATTTAAGTAGTTTTAAATTATATTTAATGAACGCATAAACACTATGTAGATGTGGCAACAGCGCTAATAATCGAGTGCAGTTATACACACTGCGCACCTACAGACCTCGGACATCGGAGATATTGCGCGTCAAATTCGGGTAAAGATGCGTCCGCGTTCAAAAATGTATTGTGTGTAAACTATGTAAAATATAATTATTATATATAGCAAATATATCGTAGTATCTTCGCACAGATTTGTATCCTTTATTTAAAATCCGTAAATCGTGTGAACTGGTAAAACAACGGGAAAATAATTGTTAATTCAGTTCTAAAGAAATGAAATGACACTCGTGCCCATCTCTCGTCCAAGTCAAAGAAAATGCTGGATGCAATTTTGAAGGTTCTGTGATAGAAATTACATTATTACTCACTGTTCGTGTTTTTCATTTCTATTTTAGTAATGTTACAAAAGTTTTGCAACTACATATAACTAATTTTTTAGATATAAAGTTTGCTGAGAAATATTTATGTTCCTTTGTTATTCTGTACATATGTTTTTATCTCAAGTATTACTAATTATATTAATCAAGAAAAGAAAACTTTATGTAACCCTAAATATTGCTGGGTACGGATTACGATGTTTTTATAAACCATTAAATATATTAAAAGGATTTATCAACTGTATTTTTTATTCCAATAAATATATCACAGCTTCCTAGTCTTTTTTAATTAACTTAGTTTTTTAAAACCATTACAAAAAATAATCGGTTGTGGATAATTTATTGTTGATAACAATGTACATGGGATTTAGGAAAAATGTATATGTTTGAAATCAATTTCGTTTTTATCAAGTCTTTCAAGTGTATTCCCTCCTTGCTGTCAGCTACGACGTTGCCACATTAATCCTCAAGTCAGACAGAAATGCAATTATTGTTTTCTGTTTCTAATTAATACAGCTGTACTATGTTCATAACTTACATTAGTTTTACATCAAAAATAAGATAATACTGTGTACTATGGAAAAGTTTTGTTTCACAATTTCTACATTTTTTTCTTAGTTATGAGCAAAAAAAGAGCCCGCACCGTTCATCTTCGCCATATAAACCTATGTTAAAATGAACAACGTTCAACAACAATCTCAAAATCGATTCAAAAAAAATTTCAAAAAAATATGACGCACAGAGGGAGCACTGGGTAATACGCTATATAAATTTCAAGTACATCTGTACATTTTAGTAAACCCGATATACCTCCTTAAAGCGAAGCACAAGTCAAATGGGTTAACTATACTACTGCTCTTTTATAAATAACATAGAAACTGAGAGGCGTTACTAAAATAAAGGTTTCCTATAGTAGAGTCAGAGTCTATTTTACGTCATAAGTTTGACGCCAATGGCGTATGAATAGAATCACAATTTTTAAGACCAAATAAAAATTTATATGATAATGAAACAGGCACATTGACATGAAGTCGGGTTCCTCCAAAAACAACCGAAGAACGCCCAGGTTTCGAAGCGTTCCCGTTAGAAGGGCGATCGGACGTCGACTTGACTACTTGCAGTCATATAAAAAGGGACAAGTACGGCCAGTACGTGTAATATACCATAAATGGGGCAACAGTATCTATTGGGATGTATTTCTGCTTAATGGGGTACTTAACTTTTAACAACCAGATTAACTTTACTGTTAAAATTTTATGATTTTTTTTGTATGTCTCGTACCTTATCAATTTCGCGATAAGACTATACAAGCTGCAATCTGAGAGACGGTATTTTTTAATCCTATTGTATATTTTTCCAGTAATCTGCCCTTCGCGAAGGAAGGCCACATCCAGCAATATAACGACCCCAATTATCGAAACAACCGTCTGGATATATCTCGACAGAAGAAAGCGAGGAGTCAAAGTTAGTCAGCCTTTTATTGTGTTGGTTTTAATAGACGTAGCAAGATGATTCCAGCACGCCTGTAATACGAGACCGAGCCGGTTAAAAAAGGGGTCTACGTCTACGTACTTTTTAGTTTGTTTGGAACACTACTTATACGAGTCTTGTAATGTTTAGTAGTTTTCTGCGTTAGACTATTCAAATTATATCTATTAGAAAGTTTTTAGGTTGTTTCGGAATAAACTTTAACTGATTAAAAATCGCTGACGAGGCATTTAAAAAAAGTTACAAGGATGAAAGTTACTTTACACGAAGTGTCACAAACCACACTGTAGTATGAATATTTTAGTCTATTTTAATGCAAATAGTTGTATAATTTAATTTTGGCCTATAGTTTCTAAAATCTTAATACCTATTGTGTAACTTTAAAATGGTTGAGCTTAGCAAATTTTACCAAATAAACATTGTTCTGTCAGTATCCAACCTAATTTAAAAATTTGTTGATGGAAATTTAGATTTCTGAAGAGCACAACAAGTTAGCTAGGGTGCTTCGTTATTTTTTTTCGCTCCATTGACGAAATATTGTTCTAAACATTGAAAAAAAAGTATCCGCTCTAATTTTAATTTTTAGTGCTCGTTATTTGATTTTAAAACTTTCCTATTCATCTAGCACGTAAACCTACGTTTTTTTTTAATTATCTATATCTCAGCTGCATTTCACGTTATTTTATTGTCCATAGATGACCATTATTCGAGAAACTTTGTTTTTTGAAAGTGCCCATAGTAGAATCTATGTGACTTGAAGGGTTTCAGTGCTAATTTTTTTTAAATTTTTATCGATTTTTGCATTTCAAATGAAGCACCCTATTAGACATTCTACTGACAGAGGAATGTAACTAGCTCACTTAGAGATGACTACAAATTTTCAAGATCGAGTATCTTGTAAAAAATCGAAAACATCTTTTTACTTCAACACCCTGTAGAACGAAAATGTGCAATATTCGAATAAGACATATTAATCCAATTGCCATAATTTGAACAGTGAAACTGATGTCGAAATTTTTTTTGTGCTTACATATCAATATCCGTTAAGTAAGCAACATTAGGAGGTAATTTTGCATTAGTGCAATTTCGATAATTCCATTATATTTATATATTTATAAGCAAGTCGGTATTCATATAAAAATTGAAGTTACAAAAAAATAACAGTAAAAAAAAATACGTTAAACAACAAATTTAGAAAAGCAAAGTTTTACTTTTGAGCTTTTGAGTAGGAGCAAGCGCAACGAGCGAGTAACTTAAAAGCTATATTAGTAAAACTGCTTTTCTTACGAGATTTGGTGATACCATTTTTTCGCATTTTGTGTTAATAGGTAATTATAAGCAAATAATTATAGATATAAAAACATTAGTTAGAAATTTAAAAAATTTCATGGTAGGTATAGTTTTTCCGATATCAATTGAAGAACCAACAGATTGATAGTATGTACCAGGTTCGGTCGCTGACGCAGCAACTCGACATTGAAATATTTGAAAAACTTGTGGTTGATGAATTTCCCAGCAGTGCAGTGCAGCAATGCAGAATTTGGTGTGATTCAGGTAATTTAAATTTTTTATAGGCACCTTCTATCAATCATTCATATTACAATTGCGAAAGGGAGAAATAAGAGGGATATTTTGTTTACTAATATTATCACAACATGGCATTTTGGAGACCTTTTGAAACGGAACAAAACGAAATTTACCACCAATATAATAAAATTGTTTGAGAACATAAATAATTAAAATATATTGTTGGCCAAATGAAAATATAATAGAAATTTTCTACACGTTATATACAAATTATTATAATTTTTTACCATTAGCAGAAAACTTTTTTAGGACGCCTATGAGTCATTAAATTTTATCGCCAGGCGTTTTTTTACATGTTCAACTGACTTCGGAAAGACTATACTAGACGGGAAATTTTCAATTGCAAGAACAATCATTTGTGGGATTCCGAAAATTCGCATGCTGTAAAAAGAATTTTCAGCAAAAGTTCAAGGTAGGCAGCGTTGCCAGATTTTTTTTCAGGCAAAGCGGGATTTTGAAACTTTTTGAATAAAAAAGCGGGATTCTTTCGTCCAAAAACGGGACATACTAAGGGTTTGTATAATTGATGCCTAAAAAAAAAGTCTCCGGATAACTGGGAAACAAATCGATGTCTAAAAAAAAAGGACGTAATCAGGAAATATCTATTTAATAACAGACCTGGAGAAAATAATTGATGTCTAAAGAAAAACAAAACAAGAGCGGGAAAAGCGGGACTGAGCCTGTCCCGCGCGGGACATTTAATTTTGGGTTAAAAATGGGGTCGTCTGGCAACGCTGGTATCATGTTTTCTTTTTTTTCATAGTACCTTTTGAATTACCACCCAATCTAACTGGACCTCATTATTTAAACTTTCTTCACCATAGTGCTTCTAGATGATGTATGTACCACTTGCTTTAAGAGAGAGTATATGGTTTATGCACGGCGACGCGACGGAGCGCCACCACATTTTGCCTTGCCAGTACGCCAGTAGTGAACATTTTCCTCATCATCGGTGGATTGGCCATGAGAGTGAATTTAGTCCGTCATCGAGAAGTCCAGACTTAAACCCTCTGGACTCAGTATGATCAAACTTGAAGGATGTGGTGTATCGTGAAGAAATTAATTCTATTGAGGAGTTGCGGCAGAAAATACAAGTAGCCGCGAATGCATTTAAAAATAATAGGGACATTTTCAGACATATTCAGAGACATTTAAGAGAGTGTAGGTATAGTAAAATGTATTGAGGACACTTCCAGCATTTGTCTTAAGGTTTGTTATTATTACTATTATCAATAATTGTTACTGTTATTTTCGTCTTTTAAAAATAAAAAATCACCACAAAATACTTTGAAACTTTTGAATGCAAATAACTCAGAAACCGATCAAATTAGGCGACCTAAACAAGAGTACATTTTTTAAGTAGAGTTGAACGTTCTTTCAGATTTTTAAATTTTTCTAAGCGTAGCTCAACAGATAAAAAACTATATGTTTTGATTTACCTAAATAATACGGCGAAACTAATTTTTTGTTAAACTGTCCTTTATTACCTGTGACATTACTAGCTATACGGGTTCTTCACGGTAAGTGGCCTATTAGACGTTTCAGAGGAATCAAAGACAATATGACTCTGAAATTTTATTTACGGGGGTTATCAGATATGTTCTCTTCAATGAAAATAAAGTCATCAATGTAGCACTTCCGGTTATACTGGAAGTAGCTGTCAACTTCGTTATTTTAAATGGAACACCACATACATTATTGCATTATCGACAAGATAAATTAAAAATAAGTCAAAAATTAAAGCTTCCATGTACCTAAATCTAACCGTTTTCTTACATTCTCAATTACGTTAAAAATATTTCTCACTTGAAAGGCAAATATTGGTACTGTCATTCAGTATCAAATATTTGCTCGACAAAAAAATGCAAAATAATTATTCTAATGAAGATATTTTCAATTTTTTCTATATCCATGGAACATTCACCGTGAATCAAAATTATTAGCTGTATTTTTCTGATTTGGTATTTTGCAACTGAAACAGAAGAATTCATGAAATGATTTCGGTTGGTTTTCTTAGAATTTTTTTCTAATTTTTAATGATGTAAATGTTTTTAAAGAATAGCAACGACAATAAATAGATAATTTCAAACAACTAGGTAATAAATGCATTATTATAATTTTCTGATATTTGGAATGAAGTTGAGGTTACTATAACTTAACATTTTGGTTACTTTACATTTCATTGTTTTCTTAATGAAATGATGCTTATTTGTTCTTTATTGCACTTGCAGTTGCTAATAATAGTATCCCAATGGACGGAAATCTTATTAGGAAGTACTTGATACTCTTGTAGAATACTGAATGACAATACTAATATTTGCCTTTCAAGGCACATTTGATGATATTTTAACGTAATATTCTTGAATATGTAAGTAATCCGCAAATATCTGAGAAAATTGTAACTGTAACCCCTATGCCTATATCGGTGAAATAAGAATTTTATTTTCTATAATATGATGCAGAAAAGTACAGGGTGTTCCATTTGAATTTAAAAAGTTATGTCGGTTTTAAGTTTTGAAAATGTAACGTGAAAAATGAGACACTTAGTATAATTTTCTTCAGGTAATTTTGATAACGGAAGCTAGTGCATCTTATGTTCTTTGCGTATTCCGAAAAGCAAGTGAAAGCTCCCAGAACAAAGAGAGATATAAGGAATTTTCGAAACGTTTACATCTGTCAAAATTTTTATAAAATGTCGATTATCTCGAAAACGGTTAGATGTAGGTACAGGGAAGCTTTAACATTTTTTTATTTATTTTTAATTTATTTTGTCTATAATGCAATAATATATAGGGTGTTCCATTTAAAATAACGAAGTTGACAGCTACTTCCGGCATAACCGGAAGTACTATATTGATGGCATTATTTTCATTGAAGAGTGCATATCTGATAATCCCGTAAATAAAATTTCAGAGTCGTATTGTCTCTGGTTCACCTGAAATGTCTAATAGGCCACTTACCGTGAAGAACCCTGTATAGTAAACGATTTTGAATTTAGTAAAATAACATATTATCGGTCAAAATGCGAAAAAGTAGTTATTAGTTCAGTTATTAGGTAAAAAAGAGCATTTTGAACAATTTTTGAGAATTTGCGCCAGCGCAAATATGACGGCACTGCTATTGCAAGTCAACGCCGATTCATAAAAAAAAAACATGGAAATAGAGACGCCTAATCGGCCGAGAGCACCCAAATCTGACAGGTGAACGAAACGACGTGACGTGACGGGCTGCTCGCCGATTTCGCCCAATTTGCGTCGAAATTATCGCGCGAAACCAAACAGCCCGAGACCGATAACAAACCGGACCGGGCGCAACCGCCAATCTTCGCCCCGCTTTCGTGTAATTTAAGGCCCCGGCGCGAAGGAGGTACCTGTCGTCCACCCAAACTAGTTTACGAGGGCCCATTGTCAATTTCAATTTCAAATTAACGAGGGCCGGACGGGATTAACTCCTCCGGACCTATTTCGTACTCTAAAAGCTTTTAGGACGAAGCAATCGGGTTCTGTTCATAATGAGAATCTACCTGCGAAGCGCGAGGGGCCCGGGTCTACCTGCGCGATCAATGGGAAGGGCCCCTCGGGCCCCACGAATCCTCCAACTGAACATACGGGCTCCGGACGCGCCGTATTAATTTTTTGACGGCGGGGAATTATTTCGTCGCCTGCCCGGCGAAGCTCACGACTAATTTATTTATTTTTTATTTATTTATTATTTATTTATTTAGTTTACACCATCCAACAGTATTGAAACCATTTATAGGATGGGAAAAAAACAAGCAATTACATGAACATTCAAAAACAAATGTACCAAAAACAGGATACAAAATAAGAGAAAAAAAACATATACATATACACAGTACACACATATAAACATAAAAGAAAAAACTAGTCAAAATGAATACAATATATAAATTCATATTTCCTGAACACAAAACTACGAATGAAAACTGACAAGCTACAAAAATACATTTTTCAGTGAATTATAAGAACTATTGAAAATATCAACTCTGTTCTGCAAGTTGTTACAGTTGCTACACATGAAATATGATGGCGAAAATTTGAATACATTGGTACGCGCGGTGGGTAGATAAAATAAACTGTTATGTCGGGTTGCCCTTGCGGGAACATGGAATCTAAGCAGCTCAAGTAATTGGGGGCAGTCTATTTTATTATTTATAAGTTTATTCAGACAAATCAGTGAATGAGTTTTTCTGCGTTTTTCAAGGCTCACTACAGAAAATCTACTTAAGAGCTCATTTTGAGGAGTTTCAATTAAAGGGTATCTACCATCCAGCTTAAGAGAAAGAAATTTTAGAAAACGCCGCTGAATGTTTTCTAAGCTTTTTGCATAGATTCTACTAATGACGCATATTCAAGTTTGGATTTGACAAAGGCATTGAAAAGCAGCATTAAGGTTTGTATATCAGTGAAACATTTTGAATCACAGACAACAAATTCCAAATTCTTATACGAGCTTTTTATAACTTCATTTACATGTAGGCTAAAAGTTAGTTTAGTATGTAACCCCTAGCCCTAGATCTTTAATGGAAGCTGGTCGATTTAAAACTTTGCCGTTGACACTATAGTTATAAGCAATAGGAAATACTTTCTTCGTAAATATCATGACATTACATTTATCTGCATTTAAGGGAAGATTGTTTAAATTGCACAAATCGCTTGTGTCATTTAAATAGTGTTGGAGTTTTAAGCAGTCAGAAAAGGTATTTATGGCACAGTAAATTTTCACATCATCCGCATACAGTAAATAAGATACATCAGCTTTTTCAATTATATCATTAATGAAAACTATGAAAAGGAGTGGTCCAAGAATCGAGCCATGGGGCACTCCTGATGTTAGAGAAATTTCTGGTATTATGGACGTCTAGATGTGCTAGAAATTGAAAACTAACGGTTGGAGCGTTTATAAGCGCGCATTAAATAAGGGAGGCAACTGCACTAGTGCCTAATTGTCGTCATAAGAAAAACCAATTCTAAAAGTATTCTGTCTCTAAAAACTTAGCGAAAAATGGTCGTTAAATACGCAATTTTTTACTTTTTTGGAATCAAGTTTCTTGCATCGATTTTTTTTTATCAAAAAACGATAAGAACGTCTTATAAAAGATACTTTGAAGTGTTCAAAACCGTGCTTAGATTTTCTGTATTAGTTCCCGAGTAATTAATTATCAAAGCCAAAAAGGTCATTTTTGCTTTGCGACAAATCATTGAACAGAGCTGTTGAACAACAATCAAAGAGGACGAATCAAATAAAAATTTGGAAAAATTTTTTTCAATAGATTTCCTATGATTTTTTAAAGGTGGTGGTCAATGTTAAAAAATGTTTTACTTTCAAATCCTCAAACTAGAAACTTCAACCTGCTTTTTTTGGTTGCTCTACGACCATTTTTCGACAAATTATAGCTTTTTTATCCTTTAATTTTTTTAACTAGTTTATGTGCTAATAGTTTTAACTGAAATTATTCAAATATTTTTAAAAAATTATACACAACTAAATTCACCAATAGTGTAGTATTTATGCTGTAAAAAAACTTTTTCTATAAAATTAAACCCAATAATACAAAAAAAAAAAGAAACACTAACTCTCATAACAACATATCTAGAAATAAGAGATGCAGCCACATCCCAAACTATAGAAGCACGTTCTTTTATCAGTGGCTTCAAATATATTCGGACGTGGTTCCACATATAGATGGTATATTTGCTATTTAAAAAAAAAATATCTTATTTCTGATATTATAAGTATAAAGCGGCAATTACTGGTACAGTGGTTATTACCAGATAAATTATTTATGTGGGGATTAATTCCGGTCGATTTTAAGAAACATCCAGTATATTAAAGTTTTCTAGCCATGGCGATCTCGGACATCTTGATACATAATATCGGTCATTTAGTTCAAAGTTACGGAACTTAATGGTGTATGTTGAAGAGAAATTCGACTCTTTTTTATATCTTCAAAGTTTGGCTTTGCTTCATGTGAAAATTGCATTTGGTTTTCGCAGCCTCGACAATGTTTATGAATGAAAGTAACTGAACTGTCAAAATTTAATTTGGCGTGAAACTTAGATATTTTGTTTCCAAATCGCTCTTAAAAGTCGAGCGAAAATGGATAATTTGATATTCAAAACAAAATATATAAAAAAAATAAGTTTGAATTCGTTTTCTCACTCTGATACCTACGTACGTAAACAGTTGTTATTACTGCATATTTGAGTTGTACACAAAAAAATAACTCAATAATGTTCCGAGTTTATAAAGCTCACTTCTTTCTCTTTACAATTAAAATAATAAAACGAAAAAATTTAGTTCTTTTTTCGACAACTATATAACGAACAAGCAGATTGTATAAACCCTAAATTCAAATCAAAACTTACGTGGATCCCTTACACTTCACTTGTAACTTATAACTAATAAAAATTTTATTGTTTTGCTTCACTGCATTCAACAAATTGACGATCGATAATCAACAACCACAGAATAAAATCAAATTCACAGTTATAGTTCTCTAAGCCTACTATTCAGTTGTAAAATCTGTTGAAAATTGTGATAGACACGGATGCCGTCGGAAAACGGATATTGTAGGTACCTACACAACTGCCCGTCAGAAAGTTGGAAAATTTTTGTATTCCTTATGAAACAATAACATACGGTTACAGCTACATTTTGTTTGTTCATTAATACTTACTTGATTTTCGTGTTAGATTTACGCAATGCTGCTAACGCTGTTATTATCAGCCGAGAGGGGGTATAAATTTCAATAAAACCGTGTATCTATATTTCTTAACCTATATTTAATCACTGTCTAGGAACAAAATATGGCACTGTCTAGAAGATTAATAAGACGGAAACTTTAGACGCAAATTTAACAATGTTTTATGTTAAATAAATATTTTAACTGTCTCAAGTTTCGTGTATCCCGCCCGAGATTCTATCTCTTAACATTAATTCCACTTTGATATGGATATTTGTTTACAAAATTATCCGATTGTGTCAATAGGTTATGTGAATTTTATAATTATTGATTTTTAATACACAGGCTTAGTTGATAGTGAAATACTTACAGAAATCTTCGAAATAGGGAATACCCAGCTACACAGCCTTTAAGCCTGCAAATACCTACATTTACTATAAAGATTCATAACGAATGATGTGTAACCAAATCATAAAACTTGAAAATCAAGGCAATTTAAAAGAGATTTTCAAACAAACCTGTGTTTATTAGGTTAGAATTCTTGGTATCGATAAACCGTGTTTGCCCATTGAAGATAAACCTAAACACATACCTGCAGATTATGTACTTTGTACGAACAAACTCTTTTTCTTATTTTTGAATAAGTATACAACAAAATAAAAACCAAGACAAGTTTTGTTGTCATAGGAAATCACTGGCGCGAAAACAATATGTTGTTTGTAGCAGGCATGACGCTTGGCTTTTGTTTTGATAGTGGTTCTATGCGATTATGCACAATGCACACGTGCAACAAAAAATCGACCCAAATTTAATAGTCGTCCTTGAGAACGCGAAATAATAAAAAAGGAATAACAGGTGAATCACATCAGCCAGTTTTTAGATCCTAATAATACACCTGTTTACGTGGTTCTTTCAGCACGACTTAAAATGACCCTCTATTAAGTAGGCGTCCGACGTTCGAACAACAGAGTGAAGAAGTGACAACAATCGGCTTAAAATCTATAAATTTTGGTAGACGGTTAAGGGTCGGTTGAAATTGGAAGTAAACAAGCAGTGAACGAGTCACCTTTGTCGATAATTATTAAGCATTTAGGCATTTTTATTTCAACCGCACTAGGTGGAGAATAGTGTGTTAGCGCTCCGGCAGCAATGTCAGCATACTTGCGAAAGAAACGGTTTGATACAGAAATTGTAAACACCGAAGGTGAAAGAAAAACACAGCGTTTCGGGCCCCAGATTTACAAACGGGCGTCGTTACAAGAGCAGAGCGAAGTAGGCGCGTTTCTCTCGGATTAACGAACGCTTCGTGCGACTGTTTATATTCCCAACGAAATCCGACATAGCGTAAGTAGACAATAAGGTATGTACCTCCGACTCGGTGAGGTCGATAAGGCTGCTCTTCTCCTCGGTGAGGTTCTCCGAGGACCTCTTCTCGTCCTCCCCGTCGCCCTCGTCCTTGAACACCTTAACCTCATCGGTGCTTCCGAGATCATCTCCGCCACTGGACGAGACGTGTGGCATGGTTCACTTGAAATCACGGTACAGCGGCATTACAGCTCGCTCACTACATGGCACCACTATCTGCATCCGCACAGGCGACGCGACATCCTGTTGTCATCCACGGCGGCGCGGCGGCACGGACACGGCTACGCTTTAGTTCCCGGCGGCACTTCCCTCTCACTAGACACTGGCACGTGGTCTACGTTGCTCCGCGGCTCAGCTAAGCACTGACCGGCGCTGCAGATCAAGCAGGCGCGCTCGCCGCTCTCTGTCGGCCCGACCAATCAGCGGCCGCTTTGATCCGCCGAGGCGGCTCGCAATAATGGCAGCCGCACGACTGCGCACGACCTCGCCCGAGCCGCGCTCTCCCGCTACATCATTACCGCCGTGATTAATTTCTCCTCCAGACATTTATTTTACTAATTTATGGACTGTTGTTTGTAATGATGTACGGGACGGGACGGTCTCTGGCGATTTCTTGCGCTGCTCAACAGGTCCGGCGGGCGTTGGCGTGTGTGTTTCGTTGCTTCCCAGCCGTGGTCGCGGATCCCTCGGACATTCGATACTGCTCGACGCGGACGATTCCACCGCTTGCCTTGACCCCCATCCCGTAATTGCCGTAACGCCTTGTTATAAACCAAATCATATTTATTACCGGCGACGTAATGTAGGATAGAGTTTTCACGCTCGCCTCGCTGCGATCGCCGTCACGGCAGCCTGGTGGGTATCCCCTGTGCATGATCTCCTTTCCTTGACTATTTTTGGCAATAAGTAAATACACAAACAGTACGCCGGTTCATTGACATCAAAGGATTATTACGATTTCCCTCTCCGACGACGTCGAACGTATCTCCGACGAGTTTTAATAACCCCAGACAGCTCGCTGATATCTCTCCTTGATTTTATGTCCCATTTTTATTAGGCACGCGTTTTGAGATAAGGCTTATTAACTTTATTTTATGGATTTCCATGAATCTCAAAATACAAAGCAGGTTGGTATTCCCGAAAGACCGATGGATTTTTCTCCTCCGCCAGAACGAACTTCAATAAAAATGCTCGCCTTTAAGCAGATGGATGCATATTTTTATGTTCTATCTATTAAAAACGAAATAAGTATAACGCAACATTATTATAAAACCTCTAAGAACATTTTCAACGAAACAAATTAAGTATATTTCATAAGTATCCAATACTAAATTGTAGATATGTGTTATGTTTAATATCAACAGTTCACCTTAATCAATTTAAAAACAAGTGGTGGTACATATTGTAATTTGCTTTGTATGGAATATCTACCATATTCATGAAAAGTAAGTCGTAAAGTGTAGGGAGCTGTGTCTGGATGGCTGTTTCAGGAAGACACACTTTTCTCTAAAACTATTTTTCCATAAAGGCATCAAACTTAACAACGCTTCTTTTTCGTACATAACCTAATACATAACCTCTTTCATTTTCTTAACTAACCATAAGCCTAAGATAAGAAGAACTAGGAACACTGAACACTTACTCCAGATCTCCTCTTCTTCTTCTTATTCGAATAAGTAAATCGCGCGGGATTTTTTAAATATTTGAAATGGATTACTACAAAAGCAATGCTTTTTTGTCCCCTTTTTGCGTAATATGCAATTCGAGAACTATTCCACATGTTCTCAATAAGGATAAGTAACAACTATAAATAAAGTGAAAAAGAATAAAATAGCCGTCCTATGCACATCTTTTTTTCCACTTATTATCATCTTAAGCGTATCTGTGTTCCTCCCCGGCAAAGATACGAGACCCGCGTCGAAGCTGTCCGCCTCCCCAGCCTCGCTGACCGGCCGGGGTGCCTTCCCGGAAAGCCCACCCCCATTTACACGCCATTATATGTTTGCATGGGGTGCAGATCGCAAACAAATCATCCAAACAAAGAGCGACCGAGACTGGTGTCTCGGAAGTAGGTAGGATGACTGTTAATGGTTATTCTTCTTCAAATAGGATAAGTAATAGGTTGTTTGTTGAGGGTGGCTGGCTGGTTTTGGGGGAAATTAGTTTCTTTTATGTAACATGTTTGGATGTTACCAATGAATGTAATAAGCACAGGTTGAAAAATCTGGAATTATAAAAAATAAAATAGACCATCAATTCAGCCGAAGGTCTAAGGAACCTTCAACTTAATTGTAATCTTGCCCAATGTTGATAAGACGACGATCAAATCTTCGTAATGATGTAAACTTGGATTGCCTAAGTTCTTTTTTTGAAACTTAAAATTCCAGTATGATCTTTGACAGCTAAACTGGGAGATTGTCTGCTTTCAGGTTTTTTATAGAGGAGTTATTTCCGATTTGTTCTGATTTATCGACTTATATTAAATTAAAAATCATTTCTGTTGATTTGTGACGTCGAATCTACCATTAAAGTTCAGCAAGAGGATATCATGGACACCCTGTATGACATTACCTAAGGTTCATTCACGAGCATACCATTTGTCGACATTATTATCGATAAGAAATTTTCGGACGTGTCGCCACTGCTTTCTTCGCTGCGAAACTTCCGTTCATTAAAAGTGACACTTTGTTTAAAGGGCAAAGGGTTCGGACAACCAATCGCCGAGCGGTGTTTGCTAGGAAAAGACGCGGAAGCTGGAAGCTGTAAAAGATGAAAGTGGCATCCGCCTTATCTACTCCTTTTTGTATAAATCAACAAGCGCACATAAATACTATTTACCTTAGGCTTGTTTGAAATTATGTCTGCTCGCATTGTGTTATGTATTAAGTGGCAAACAACTTGCAACAAGCGACGTGTAAGTAGCTACTGTAAACACGTGGGTTCTACACAGAAAAAAATTAGGTGAACAAACAGCGCCATTATCGGGGTTAAGATAAAATTTTCGGCTCTACAAAGCAGACTGCAACTAAAGGTGGTGATTCCTTTATTGCCGAAATCATAATTTATTCATTCGGATAACGTGTGTGATAGTTTCATTAACGTACCTGCATATTTACAATAATTAAATAGCTTTGAAGGAAAGTTCTTCCTTAGCTGGATTGCCAATTTTCTACGGGGAGTTTGATGGCCAAAATTAACATTAAAAGATGTAATGAAAATTGACGATGACAATGGCTATATTTTAATATTTTCTAAATCAGTCGAAGTATGAGTACCTACTTTGGTAGATACTGCAAAAGAATATGCATTAGCCAACAAAATAAATACAGGGTGTTTTAGAAAAGGTACCATAAATTCAGAAGCTGGCAGAACATCAATAAAATAAGATGATTTTTCCTCTTAGACCAGGGTCGATAATTTTTGAAACCAAAAAGAATTATAGTAGGATGAAACCCATTGGAAAAGAAAGAGAATATAACAGAAATGAAAGGAAAAATAATTTACGGGCGATCTGAGGTCGGGAAGGGGTAGGGGGTGAGTTTTTAAGGGTAAAAACGGTTTCCCTTGATTTCCAGAAAAACTACAAGTCTTATGGAAAAAAGTTAAATGACAAAGTTGTAGGTAATAAAAAGATCTACAACTTTTGTATTTACACTTTTTTCACATAACCTCAAAATTTATGTGAAAAATTCAAATAACCAAGTTTTTGGTTTTTTATTTTTATCTTTTACAAACAAATTTTTTTTTCACGAAATTTGGTGAAAACTTACCTATTTATGTCCCAAACACGCTGTAATTTTTTTGATTTGAAATATTTATTTTTTCACCTTATTTTTACTTAATATCGAAAAAGCACCCTAATTTTCAATCGAAAATTCTCACGTCAAAATATCTGCTTTTTTAAAAACGTCGGTGGGCTTTTTCTTCGTTGAAATCTCTACTTTCTGATGGTGTAAAAAAATATATACATTACTATGGTAAGTTTTCTCAGGAAATGCAAAGAAACGAACTAGAATCCGAAAATTTTTTTCTAATCATTATGTACAATTTTGAGCTATTTATTAAAATTTACACTTTAATTACTCGAAAAACGTAAGATTCCATGTTACATTGATAAACAAAAAAATTACAAGTCGAAATATACTATTATAATTAACAACCAAATAAGTTAATAAAGTTAATATTTAATAAGACATCTACAATATTTTGAGAAAGTTGTAGAATCTTCTTTCGTTTCTTTGCATTTCCTGAGAAAACTTACCATAGTAATGTATATTTTTTTTTACACCATCAGAAAGTAGAGATTTCAACGAAGAAAAAGCCCACCGACGTTTTTAAAAAAGCAGATATTTTGACGTGAGAATTTTCGATTGAAAATTAGGGTGCTTTTTCGATATTAAGTAAAAATAAGGTGAAAAAATAAATATTTCAAATCAAAAAAATTACAGCGTGTTTGGGACATAAATAGGTAAGTTTTCACCAAATTTCGTGAAAAAAAAATTTTTTTGTAAAAGATAAAAATAAAAAACCAAAAACTTGGTTATTTGAATTTTTCACATAAATTTTGAGGTTATGTGAAAAAAGTGTAAATACAAAAGTTGTAGATCTTTTTATTACCTACAACTTTGCCATTTAACTTTTTTCCATAAGACTTGTAGTTTTTCCGGAAATCAAGATAAACCGTTTTTTACCCTTAAAAACTCACCCCCTTCCCCTTCCCGACCTCAGATCGCCCGTAAATTATTTTTCTTTTCATTTCTGTTATATTCTCTTCCTTTTCCAATGGGTTTCATCCTACTATAATTTTTTTCATTTTTTACTATTTTTGAAGGCTTAAGCACTGGTCTATTTCGACCACGCGCCTATTGCCTTTTGCTTTTAATATTATAGTGAGCCTCAAACGATTTTTTAAAATTAAGTTGTAGGTGTTTATTTTCAAAAAACCACCTGCTAGAGATCAATAGCTACGGTCTTTCTCGGTGACATTTTACAACACAACTATTTAGAGATTGGACATATCGTATATTATAATGCAAAAGAGTGATCACAAAAAACCTGTGATTTTCGTCCGTTTTTTCACAATTCGCAGAGAATTAAAAAAATACATAAAAATATGTTTTTAGTCGCAAATTACTTGTAAAAACTGAAATAAGCATAGCTTTTAGTATTTTGAAAAATTAAAAAATCACCCCTACTTAGGGGTTGAAAATATGCCGAAAATGAAACATTTGAATATTAACAATTGATATAAAAACTATTAGCATGTGAATCATCTTAATATATTTTTTTTGGAATTTTTCAAATTATTTCTGATATTCTCTATTTTTGGGGATGATTCCACTCCTTGAGCGCGCTTAAGGGTGGATTTTCTAATTCAACATGCTTATTTCAGTCATGAGAATAAATCTTTCTTTGTATCAAGAATCATTCGATAGAAAAATTCACATGCTAATAGTTTTTATATTTATTGGTAATATTCAATTCTTCATTTTGGGCGTCTTCTGAACCCCTAAATAGGTGTGATTTTTGAAAATTTACGCTCATTTTAATTTTTTACGACGAGTAATTTGAGACCAAAAACATATTTTTATCTATTTCCTTTAGTTCTCTGCGAATTGTGAAAAAACGGGCAATTTTTGCGGTCACTCTTTCATTTTGCACAAAGAATCGGACCAACCTGTATATGCATACATTGTAAAAAAATTAACCCCAAAAAAGCTACAGTGACTCTATACTGTAAAAAGCTAGCGACACTGACGTATCTCCAAAAACTTGACTAGCCAAATTTCATTGCATTATTATCTTTAGCAATTAGCAAGAAACGTCCAAAATTTTAGAAAATCCCGTTTGATGTGTCTCAAAAAAACAAATATTTTTATTTTGTGGCTCTGTCAGCTCCTCAATTTACGGCATTTTTTAAAACTGATGTATAATGCCGTAGTATCGGACGTCTCAAAATTCACACAAGTGTGACAGCTGACAGTTCAGGTTTATTAAAATTGGGGATCTACACGAAAGAACTACGCTTTTTCATTGTTGAGCAATATTTTAAACGTACTGAAGGTTTGGCAATTCGCAGTTTTCGTTCAAATATGGTGGGAATAGTGATTTAACTTCGTCAATTGTGAAGAGATTAATTGAAAAATTCTGGGAGACTGGATCAATTAGTGATTTTAAACATTCTGGCCATTCTTCAACAAGTCGTTCAACACAAAACATAGAAGCAGTTCGTGAGAGTGTTGCTGAGAGTCCAGAAATATCAATTCGGCACCGTGGGTCAAGAATTGGACATTTCGAGTAGATCTCTACAACGTATTCTCACGAAAGATTTACATCGTTATGCTTACAAAGTTCAATTGATTCAAGTACTGAAGCCTACTGACCACGCAGGGCGAAGAGTTCATTTAATGGATTATGGAACTAGTGGATGCTGATTTTTCGAACAAAAACATCTTCAGTGATGAGTCTGATGTTGCATTGTGGCATTTGGGGTTCAGAAAATCAACGAGTGATTGTTGAGAAACAAATGCATCCACAACGTGTTACTGTTTGGTGCGGACTTTGGGCATCGGACCATTCTTCTTCGAAAATGCGGCTGATCAGGCAATAACAGTTAATGGTGTTCGTTGTCGCGACATGATAATCTAGTTTTTTTGTACCTAAATTGCAAGCTATGGAATTAGGTGACATGTGGTTTCAACAAGACGGTCCAACATGCCATACAGCCCGAAAAACAATTCAATTACTGCACGAGTCATTTCCTGGTTGTGCAATTTCCCGTTTTGGTAATCAGAATTGGCCGCCCAGATCATGCGATTTAACGCCGTTTGAACTTTTTTCTTTGGGGCTCTTTGACGTCTAAGGTTTACGCCAACAACTCCACGACCACCCACGCCGTGAGGAAAAAAATTGGGCGCTGTATCAACCAAATTCAGCCGCATTTATTTATACAAAACACTCATGGAAAATATCGACAAAAAGTGCATATACTCCAGCAAGGCAGTCAAGGTCATTTACCCGATATGCTATTCCATACATAACCTGTATACTTTATTTATATCAAAATTACTTCTTGCATGAATTTTGGGACACCCTTTACATTTTGCCTCATATAATTAATTTAAATGCATTGGTGATGACCTAAGTACTGACGCTTATAAAAATTAAATAGGATTTGGCATCTGAGCCATGTAGCGTCGCCGTCGTGCCCACAACTATTCGAGTGGTTCTTATTACTAAAATCGGTGCCCAGGTAATTATTCCAGTCATGGGATTAAAGAGGCTTATTCAAAGTTAAGCCGTAGCTGACTATAGTTCCTCGTCATCACGGTACTAGGGGGGTACCAGAAACAAGAAAGCCACCTACTTCGTTATAATGTATGCGTAGTAGGTAGTACCGTGTGGTATTTCTCGGAAGACGAAAGAATGCGTTAGAAAAAAATGTTCTGAAATATAATACACTAAACCACTATTGTCTAATATTATCTGAGTTTTGAAGATAGTTTCTAATACCCTCCTTACTGTTACTTGTTACACTTATCGCTTACCCCTCGTATCGGCCTTCATTTTTGAAAAGGCTGTTTACAAATTTTTATTACCGAGGGGTCTACAGGATGTTTACCAGACGTTTATCTTTATTTATACTCATACCCATCACAGCACAAAAAGGAGATAAGCGACATAATAGGCATAGCTTGTAAGGCCAATCGAAACTTTTGTAATCTACATATTTCCCTTTTCGAGGCAAATATTGATGGGCAGATTGTGTCGAGATAAGCTGCCTACCAACGGACCCCTCGGAACGCGCTGTACAGCGAGAGGTTAATGGTTATCTGGTGTGAATTTATGAGGAGAGACAGCTAAAGTGACGTTAGTATATTTTTGTAGTAAAATGTCGGTATGTAGGCTATCAGAAAATACCTATTTCGTACAAGAATAACAAATTTGAAAAGTAAGACGCGTAGGCACTCTGAGGACAATACTGAGAGAAGTGAAACTTATTAGAGCCAACTAAATAATTTAAACGAATTAAATAATTATTTGAGGTTAATAAAGTATCCATTTGAATCAAAATACTTTTAGTTCTAAAAAATAATTGAAACGGCTAAAATAGGTATTAACTGTGCACAATTAACTGCTATGCTCCCCTTAGAAATTCGAAAAAAGGACAAAAATTTTCTTAAGCTAAGATAATATTAGATTGGGAATTTTTAATAAAATATTTTATTTACTTCAACTTGAAAATTAATAAGCACACTATTTTTTTAAAGAACAATTGTAATAAATTGGTATAAATATTATTTGTTGACAAAATATAAAAATATAAAATTTTATGTTAAAAAGTAATACATTTCCATATTTTAAAAATGTAGCTCTGGAATTTTAAATTAAAAAAAAATATTTTTTATCTATCGGAATCAGAATAAAAGTTTAACAGTGCAACTAAAGCTATATATGTTACGTATCAATTTTATAAAGGCAGAATGAAAAACATTTTTAATTTTGTAGGTTTACCCATAGGTTTAAGAAATTTATACATGGTGATTCACAAATGGTGACCTAAAATTAAACCTCGTATTCTTTGGTGAATTTTAAGTCTTTCCAAGTTTTTATATGTGACGCTTCGTTTAAAAGATACAGGGTGTTAAACAAAACAAAAAATATTTTTAATTTTTTGAAATAATTTAAAAACTAGTAAGAAATAATTTGAAATTTGGCTCATATATTTATGTTAATAAAAATCTGAGACCTTTTGCTAAAAGTTACATGCTACAGTGGCGGAGATACAGGGTATCGGTGTCAAATTTTTCTAAATAAAATAGTACGCCACTGCTTTACGGTAACAACCATGATATTTTCGGAATCGTCTTTCAATTTTCTACATATCACTGCTCTCCTATGTTTTTCGAAAAAAAACTGATTTTCGAGTAAAACTTAAAAAACGAACTGAAAACACACTTCGATATTCGAAAAAAATGCTGTTTAAAATTTGAAAGTAGGCTGCGATAACAACATTGACATTCTGAGCAGTTAGAAGAAAGAATAAATAATGCATTTCATAAGATTCAAGCAATAATAAATTTCGTACAAATTACATTTTCGTTACAAAAAAAGATGTCGCGTCTGTTTTCGTGGAGATGGAGGTATTTTTGAGCATTTACGCAAGTCATTAAAAGATGACTAGTATTATTAATTTATTTCCTACTCCCTCTAAAATTCACCAAAGAATACGAGGTTTTATTTTTGGTCACCTGATTTTCGTTGAATTTCTTTATTTTTTTACTTATTTATATTTTTTTTGTTTTTCTTGTATTAAAAAGGTTTTATTAAAAATATTTCAAATAAAAATTAATTCACTGTAGTTGTTACGATGTCAATTGGAACCTGTAAATCTTAAAGCACAGGACCGTATGCATTTCTCCTGAAATTTCTTTCTATGCTTTGACCATGATGTGTCTCGTAATTGATACTCGAATAGCAATTCGGCGAGTCCGGTATTGGTAAATTAGTCCGTGTGATGTAGAATTGACGGCGGCGCGCTGGTCATCAAAGCAAACCTGTATTGGTCCACTAGGTCGTAAATAATTTTTTTGTATCGTACACGGGTTCACTTAGCTTTGCCGCTTTGCCAGTGCAGTGCAGAGAATTGTTTGGCGGGTTATGTTGTTGGTATAATACGTATTATTATTTATTAGTTGATATTATTATTTGTTCATATCGTAACCAGTAAAGGGTAATAGTTATTAAAATAAATGTTTTATGTAACTATCTAGTAATTTAGCGTGACTCTCTGCAGACTTTTTGAAGGGGAGGATAACGAAATAACTCGGGAAAATCCCCAAATAGTGGAACCGGTCGAAAATATCGAAACAAACTCAGAGTTTAAAAACAATGATTTACACGTAAAAAGTCAACCTATTATATTAAATATATATGAATGTTTGAAAATTGAAAATAGTGAACAATGTGATAAAAAGTTAGGAAACGTATTAACGAATTAACTAAGATATCAAAAACGACAATTTATCGCGTAATTAAAGAAGGATCGATCATGGTACAAAGAGGAAACGGAAAAATACAAAAATTAAAGAAAATTGACGATTTTACCAGAAGTAATGCGGCGAACAATTTGTAATATGTATAAAGAAAATAAAGTTCCTACTTTAAACATGAATCGAGATAAATTAAACGATTATCCTGACTATAATTATAAATTTTTAGATATTTTACGACATGCTTTATTACAATGCGATTTTAAACATAAAAAACATGACAATCGTATGGTAATTATATGGTAATATAGCTTGGAATATAGTATATTTAGACGAGACAGGGCTACATTTTTCTGGATGTCTATGGATTCCGTAGAATTTATGAGTTAAATGTTTTTATGCGGTTCCAATTGATATCGTAACAACTATACCTATTTCTACCTATAATTTATATGTATCCTATCCCCCCTAGCCGATTGGCTGGTGACGCCCTTGTCATTTTTATAGATTTCGCTCCACAGTTTGTCTAACTATAAATTTAATTAATACACAATCATATCATATATGATGGAGTTGGGAGTTTTTCACATAACGAGTAAAAATTTCTGTTTTTGACTGTTATTACCAATTTACAAAACTGTGCTTTTAAATTAATTAATATAAATCACAGTATGTAGCTTCAAGTCAAAGTGATTATAAAATTACTGCCAAAGCAACAGTTTTAAATTAAACAGAACAGAATAATTATAATTGTACAACTCTTGGATAACATTCTCCGAGCAAATATTTTGATAATGATGTCAACAAACTTGATATTTTCAAAAAACTAAACCTCCTACCAGATTCCACCAAGACTTTTCGCTTAGTGCACATCAATTTAAATCCGAGTGATTTTATTTTCTCGAAAAAATCGAGTGACAACGGGTTACTCGACTATGTTTTGTTTTAATCCCCTTCACTTGTCTCAGCCACGATAAAACCTTTAGAAAACCAACCGGGCGTCGATAAAATCCGTCGAAAACCGTTTTACCTCCCAAACTAAGCTCAAGTGACAGGTAAAATTGGTGATGATGAGTCCCTGCCGTCCCACCGGTCGTTTTTTTGGTGGTGCGGGGTGGTGTTAATACACAGGTGATTACAAATAAAGGCTGGTAGTTAGTGGGTCTGTAAATATTTGTCCTGAGAGGTAGAATCGCGATGCGTGCACCGGATGGCCGGTCCGGGGCCCAAGCCAGTTTGGCAGTCGCGGGCGTCGTTGCCAACTCTTCCCTGACCCGGGTAGAAGTGGGGAAATTCGGTCGTTCATCAGATTTAGTAGAAAAATTAAACACAGTGAGGCTTGTATAAGACGAACTGGAATAACTAGAATTCTTATGAATATGAGAAATCTACAAATAGGAGCATTTTTAATTTTCGATAAAAATGACAAACTTTGCACAGTCTTTATAAATGGTTCCAAGCCACGTGACCGGTAATTTTGTTTGAAATCGCGTTGGCAATTAGTTTTTTGTAAAATTGGTAAAATGATAAGATCAAGGTCATCGCTCACTGTAAATGAATCTTTAATATTTATAAAACAGAGACAGATGTCGACAAAATTGGTATGGTAAAAGAGGTATTTTTTGTTCCGATTGTCATGGTTTTTCAGAAAATATAATCAATTATTATTTTGCACAGAGCCGTACTATTTTTTTATAAAATAGTTGCGCGAAAGTCTCAATATTGCAGTATTTTATGGAAACTTGACTCAATATAAAGTACACTAAATTTAGTTCAAACACCTCTTTTATTTCAGAAGATATTTACAATAAACGAATTTTTTTTTAACTATTAACACCCTTTATCTCAAAAACGGTTGAGATTTCGAAATAAGTTTATATGATAAAGGACCATTATTTTCCGTTATACTATTTGCTCCCGAAGTTTCATAGATTAACATTGAGACACCTTGTATATATGATTTTTCGCGTTTTTTGACAAAAACTGCCAATGTCTCATTGAAAGTGCTTTTTTCGAAAAAAAGTTTCAACTAAAAGTTGTTTAGAATTAAATTTCAAACAAAATTGCTCCTATGAAAAATTTCGATTTTCCCAATATATTTCCCCGGATATTTTTTAAATGAATGTGAAGTATGTGAAAATTAATGTTTTGGAACCAAAATAATGATCAATTTATTTTTAAATAATAAAAGTGAATAAGAGAAATGAAAATTGAGGAAAATTCTTGGAAAATCTTATATAGTTTTCCGAGGTTTGAATATTTATGAGCATCAAACGTATCATTTTAAAGGTTTTCGAAGGTGTACATTACGAATTAATTATACGGTTTTGAATATTTTCCAGAAAAATCTGTTTTATTTGAAATTTCTACATTTTAAATAAAAATTGAAATCGGATAAAAATAAAGAAGTAACAGGCTTGTATCACATTTAGGCGCGACATCACGAAGTGCTCGCCTGAAGGTGTATCGAATTTGATGAAACTTGGTTCTAAGATGTTTTAAAGGATGTTGAATGAGAATAACGTTATCTGCTTTTTGGAAAGAAAATCAATTAGCTGTTTTGACGTCAAAAAACGCGTCCTAGTTGGCCGTGTATTGCATTAATAGTTAGATCGTTTTTTTACCTTACTTTCTAAAAAAAAATTTTGAAATCGGCCAAAAAATAAAGAAGTTGCAGGCTTGTATCACATTTAAGCGCGACACCCTGTATATACAGGCTGAGATAGCATTAGGATATAAGAAACGGTAAGAGATACGGGGTGGCTCAATTTAGAGAAAAGTTGTGTTTTTTTATACCTAACAATACGCCGTTTAAAAAGTTTTAAAATTCCGGGTAGTTCCGGAGATATCCTGAAAAAACCGAAATTTAGTAAAATCGTTTTATTCTTTTTCTGGCTTTATTTGAAACCTATAGTCATTTTTGTGTGACATATGTTTTCTGACCTCAAAACCTACACTTTTCTACAAAAATATTTCAGAGTAAAAAAGTTCGCTGATTCCGTCTTTTTCTGTCTAACTTTCCTGGACTAATTTAGGGATTTTTAGTTGTACAGTACCAATCGTGCAATGCTGGTTGTCGATTACGTAATCTAAAGGCTTGTATTGCTATACAAAATAAAAAATGGTTTATTTGCCCCAACTTTGGTAAATAAAGCGTCTGATTAGTGCTGATCATTGGTGTCCAAACACTTTATCGTTTTCATGCTTACAATTGCTTTAATGCTACTATAAGTGATACTTGTGCTCCCACCAATTAAAAATTTAATTCCGGTTTCATTTTGGCTCGGAGCAATAATTCTTTTATCCAAAAAAATGTTCGGGAAGTGTTGAAAGCAATTCATGTTGCGTTCCTTCAACACGCCCAGATCAAAATTCGTCCCAAATTTTCTACCGGACCGTCCACAATCCGGCAACGGCGCCGTCCACTTCGGCCGCTCAATGGTTAGGCAGGCCGAGGTGAGATAATGAGGTAGAGCGCGTCTTATGGCCCGTCGCAGCGACCAGAAGAAGAAGGAGTTTTTGGAATTCCACCCGTTGTATCTTGTTAAGTCATCTTGACTCACGATCGGGAGCCGGGTTCAAGCGTTGCGAGAGAAGCCCGCTTCACACAGGAATAAAACGGGTATGGGAAGGCGAACGAGAACCTTTCGAGGGCCTTTCAGTGATATTTTTCCCATATTACCGCCTTTAGGTGCAAGTAGTTCTGTCAAACATTATTTAATATTGAAATCGTAGAAGGTATAAGGAAAAAACAAAAGCGTAAACAGTAAACATATCCGTAATCCGTATCTAGGTACGAAGTGTGTTACAAAAAGAGCAAGTGTTTTTATTCTAATTTCCTATTTACCTTTTGTGAATAGCAGATAAAGGGGGAAGAAATCTAAAACCACCAAAACACTTTTATGAGCCCATCTCTTGACTTTTACAGGACCTGTACCCACAATCCAAAGGTCGGCTGGCTCGGACTGTCCTTTGGTTTTCCTCTCACGTCCGAATTATTATTCAGGAGCCCGGTTGGATCCTGTGACCACCCCAAATATGATAATTCTCTGTTAAGTAACTTTCTACGCACATTCTGTAAATAATAGCCGGGCATGAGCTGTTATTTGAACAGGTTGTTTTTAAAACAATAGCACATGCAAGCAAACGTGTCTGATTAGAAGGGGTATAGATATTTACGACAAGTATGTTGCTATCCATCGAATTGTGTGGTGATTTCACTTTAAATTCTAAAATGACAGGAATTAAATTCTTGTTGAAAAAGATATACGTTGATCTATAATCTTTTTATTTCAAAATTTATAGAGCTTACAGCTTTGAAAAAGGAATATATTTTTTTATATTTCAGGAACCTATAAACAGATTTGAATGAAATTTGAAACAGTGCATCCTGAAAAATAATAAGATTAATAAGAGACGATTTTGATAGAATTTGAACAGTACCATTGAAATTTATTATTCTACAAATTAAGACATTTTTTCAATTAAAAGTAGCACTATATTTAAATCCTTTTAGAGCAAAATGCAGTTATTTTTTATACAGGGTGTTATACACGTGTTTCGAACCTTCGAACCACATCGTACCACAGAGATTTCGTTGATATTTGCCACTTGTTGAGACTAATTTACATTTTATAAAAGAAAAAATATACAAAAACTCTGTAAAAGCAATAAAAGTGTTATTGTTTATTTCAAAACGGTCAGAATAGGTCCAAAGAGACTACACACTTTTCAGATATGTCACCGCAATCGCTTGATAATTAATGACGGTATTCGTTTTTAACAAAATTAGTTTTATATTTTATCGCTAATTAATGGTGAAGTGTCCATCCTTACCCCACCCTCCGAAAAGAATACATTACCTAATTACATAACTGATATTTCTATTTGCTGAAGCTGAAAACGGTAGTCACCACCTAAAACATTTATTAACTTAATTAACAGGAAGCCTACGAATTAAAAAAATGGTAATTGGTTCTTGGAAATGTGTGCCTTTCCGATCGACTTTTTTTGCCTTCTCTTGGCGAAGTGAAATTTGCAGCTGAAATGGTTACAGAAAATAAATTGTTCATTATAAATTATTGATTATAATAGTTATTAACGACCTTGCCATGAAGTTTTTCTTCGGCATAATTTTGGAAAATGTTTAGAATGAATTGGTAAAATAAAACACCTTTAAGTAAATGTAAAATTAAACTTTAACAAAATAAAATCAAAACGTCAGGAAACAGGCGGGACACGAGACCTAGATGTCTCAAATAAATCTAGAATAACAGCCAGATTCCACGACGGGGCAGCCAACAGTCATAAATCACCCGAATGTCAGATGTCAGGATTCGACTCGAACAGCACTTCCCGAGAATTAGCGGAGCCACCATGACCCGGGAGCGAACGTCGACTTTGGTACCTCGCAGTTCTAAAACCAGAGCATAAGTCTCTGACCGTTGTGTTTAGACGACCCGAATTCAATCGTATTCGTTGCCTTTCAATACCTTGGAGCCGTCCTTGCTTATTTAAAGAGAATAAGTTCCAAGACTATGCTGAGACAATTTTCTTCGAATTCGTTCATCGAATTCCGCCTTTTATCACATACCTAGTTGCAGATAAGGCCAGCATTTACCGGTAACGTGATAAGTGCCAATCCCGCTAAACATGGGACAATCGCCCATGGCCACCTCTGTTCCCAAAAAATCCGCGCGCCGAGAAGCTGGCTCGTTAGCGGCGGAGGTCCGGGGCAGGATTCCGCTCACGTCCGCGTTTAAGACGTCACGTGGCCCGCCGACAAAGCGGCGTCCGAGGCCCTGCTCCGCTCGCAAAAACCCGCCCGCTCGCCTTCTTGATCTGGACGGCCGCAAAAAACCCGGCCAACTGCGTTGTGGTGCAGTCAATGGAGTACTTTATGGGGCTTCTGCCGAGCCAAATGGGCTGCTTACTATCGTCATTTGAATAAATGTAGAGAAAGGAGACAGCAAGAAGATGCCATTGGCCTTGCGATCACCACCACAGAAAAAAGTTACGTACCTAAAAATTGGACAATGTCCTGCACTTAATCCCATTTAAAACAAATTTTAAACATTAAAATAGAAAGCAGTTATTAAAAGGTAAGATCTGACCTTGAAGTGCGCCATCTAGGAGTGAAAATAACTACTGAAATAATTAATACAACCTCAAATTCTTAAGGATTGACTAACAGTGGTTGTTTAAAATTCATAATCGAAATAATTAATAAAAAATTCCTCTATATGCAATTCACTAAAATCAAGTCACCTCCAAAACTCGTTGTTGCGTAATATTCTTTTTAAAAAAGGCCTTTCCGTACGCTTACACTGGTAATTTAATTTTAGAAGATAGAACTAACAGGAGCAACGAAAAGCTTGTTTCTCTAATGCTTTTTTAATGAGTTAATCGTGCCAAGTTGCTTCAATTTACCAAGAAACGCATTAACAAGGGACAAGGCCTTGAGCAGAGCGTTCATCGTCATAATTTTGATTGTAAATTGTTTCTATGTACAAACAGACATTATGCTATCAATTTAGTACGAAAAATAGTAACATAATAACGAAAAACTAATGAATAATTGTTTATCTTAATCAAGAATCCATAAAAATTAATCTAATTACCATTAACGTGATACAAAACATACATATATCCTTTTTTGAACTCGTTATAATGTCAGTTGTTCATATTGTTAAATTATAATGGCATTAAACTACGCATTTTTCGTTTACAGAACTGTTTTAGTAAAACAAATGTAAAGGATCTATTTCAAAATTGTTCGAAAGTATGCAACAGTTTTTATTAAAATCTGCTTTGTGGGTTGCATACAATCAGGCTTCTAATCATTCAAATGTTATTTAAAGAAATGTAAAACTAACAATGAACGCAGGTTAGCTCTCTAACTATATGCTTCAACGTTTTTAAAAATATTTTGATATTAGCTAAAACTAGAATCCAGGCTGTTTTTAAACCGTCCAAAAAATAATTCTTATGCAACCAGTTACACTCAAAAGATATCAAAGTGATCAGGACCACGCCTAATCGTACCGCACATCTGGTTGCCTAGCTTAAGGGGCGGAAACGAATGCAGCAAATAAAAACGACCCTATCAAAACATATTTATTCAACTGTCAGTACATTATAAAAGTGGAATGCTTCGGAATGCACAATTAAACTTAACAAAACTCCCACGACTCGCGACTCCATCTATTTCTTATAGACGTAGCTCTCAGAGCCGCCACGTCCGAAACCTCCAGGGCCGTAGAGCGACGAGTAGCAGGGGTTGTGGCAGTAGGGCTTGCCCTCGTGTTCGGCGTGCGACCCCGGGGCCAGGGTCTTGTTGCACTTTTCGCAGCGCAGGCAGGCCGAGTGCCAGTCCTTGCCCAAGGAGGTCTTCCTCTCCGCTAAAATAAAAAATATAGTTACTAGTTTTCCTGGGCCAAGTAACTGGTATAAGGATTGTTAAAAGAATAGAGCAGGGTCAAGAAAATTATTACATGTTTACATTGTAGAGGTACTAATAGTTCAAAAGTTACAGCGTGTTAAAATTTAAAAAATCACGGTTTATTTTATCATATACAGGGTGGTCCGAATTTTATGCAGGAAACTTCGAGGGCAGATGGATCTCTTTAAAATAATAACTGTTTGCCTTATAAACATTGGTCTGGAACAGCGTCGTTTTAGAGATACAGGGTGTTGAAGTTGTTAAAAAAAATTGATTTTTTGTTTATATCTCAGGAATCTATGAATCGATCTCGATAAAATTTGGAACAGATAATTTATGATAGTAGGCCTTGTATTCTCTAAAAATATGAGCTCTAAAGGTACAACCAGTGATGTACTGAGCAGGGGGTCATCAATAATTTTTTTTAACGTCAACACCCTGTATCTCTAGAACGGGGCTGTTCCAGACCAAAGTTTATAAGGCAAAGAGATCTATCTGCCCTCGAAGTTTCCTGCATAAAATTTGGACCACCCTGTATATGCTTTTCAATCAAAGGTTACTATTAAGTTTTGTGCCAGTAGAATAAACAACTTCAAAAAATCCGATAGGTTAAAATATGGATAATAAGGAGGCAGTGTAATGGGAATTGGATGATGGTCGTTTAAACGTTAAAGTTTTTGCAGTGTTCACGAGTTACGAAATAATAATGCAATTAGACACTATCAGAGACACGTCATGTGTAAGTAAACTCATTAAATCCAGATAGCAGATAATTTATTACATTCGACACTTGTCCATCAACGCTTTTCGCGGTACCAGCTGTCATGGTTTATTCTTGGATATTACTAGGAATGTATCAAGCAGGCTATGAAGTGGGCATGTTCTTCATAGAAAATAAGTGCTCAATCTTTAGATAAGATATTCACCGAATCAAACACTGATTATCGTTATCAGCATATACTTTGGAAAATTTTATGAAAAAAGTATATATTTCTCAATTCATTTCTCTTATTTATTTACACCCTGTATATACGATCCGTGAATAATACTGAACTAGCCCATATACAGAGTGACCCATTTGAAAGCGGGCCACCCTCATAACATTTTTATTTATGGAGCGATTTTGACGAATTTTTTTTTGAAATGTAGGGGGGGGTAAAGTGTATTTTGGGGCCAAGCGCCGTCCAGTTCTTTTTTAAACTAAGGCCTACTAGATCACTTTCAGGGGCTGGAAAATCCAGAATCCATATTAGCGATTTTTTTAGAAGAAATTTGCGTACGCCACTGGATTCGGCGTCCCCTGAAATGGATCTGTACCAAATTTCATGAAAAAATATTGAACATTAACGATTCTGCGGCTAAATTGCTGTCAAATTGTTTATTATGCATAAAGAAACTTTTTATCTAGTAACCCATGCGATAATAAATCAATCACAACAAATATTTAATAACACGTTTAATAGACATCATTATACCAAAATACAATGAAACAGACAGAAAAATGAACGAGAAATTAACATAAAATTTACAAAAAATACAATAAAATAAAATTAACACACATGAATTAAATTAAATTCTGGAATTTTCAACTAAATCTTCATTTAATTGAATGCATTTATTGTATTGTTTTTGAATGTGTGCCATAACATTAGACAATTGATGTGTTGTAATTTCAGCGCATGCCTATCTTCTTCTTTCGCGCAGTTCTTCTGCATTCATTGGACGAGTGTAGTAAACTTTTTCTTTAATGAACCCCCATAAAAAAAATCTAGGAGAGGCAACATTTACAAAAATATTCATTCAATTAAATGGAGATTTAGTTGAAAATTCCAGAATTTAATTTAATTCATGTGTGTTAATTTTATTTTATTGTATTTTTTGTAAATTTTATGTTAATTTCTCGTTCATTTTTCTGTCTGTTTCATTGTATTTTGGTATAATGATGTCTATTAAACGTGTTATTAAATATTTGTTGTGATTGATTTATTATCGCATGGGTTACTAGATAAAAAGTTTCTTTATGCATAATAAACAATTTGACAGCAATTTAACCGCAGAATCGTTAATGTTGAATATTTTTTCATGAAATTTGGTACAGATCCATTTCAGGGGACGCCGAATCCAGTGGCGTACGTAGATTTTTTCTAAAAAAATCGCTAATATAGATTCTGGATTTTTCAGCCTCTGAATGTGATCTAGTAGGCCTTAGTTTAAAAAAGAACTGAACGGCGCTTGGCCCCAAAATACACTTTTCCCCCCCGTACATTTCAAAAAAAAATTCGTCAAAATCGCTTCATAAATAAAAATGTTATGAGGGTGGCCCGCTTTCAAATGGGTCACTCTGTATGTAAAATGTCCAACCATTCAGAATGTCGCTTTTAAGCGATGACTTAATTTGTTAACATTAGACACACCTCGACGTTTCCTTTTCGTTCGGGATTGTCAGCGTGTATATTATGTAATCGATTTAGAATACCAAATAGATTCGGTTGGAATGGTAACGGATTTGGTACGGAAAAGGGGTCCGAGTGGGACAGGAAATTAGATTCGACGATAGCAATGGAAAAGAACAGCAGCAGGTGCGAATGCCTTCTTGAGGAAGTTGTCCTCATAGGAACGTAGAATTATTATTTAGCTTAAATTAATAGATAGGTTTAAAGGTTAAGTTAGGCTGACAACAGTTACAAGGAACAATGATTAAAGATGTTAATAAAATATAACAAAATAAATACAATTATGCAATGTAGAACAAATATTTTAACTTTATAATGTCATCTACCACTTGCTAATAATGTGTAACCGCAACTTGCCTGTCATACACAGGGTGTACCATAATTAGTGTGCAATACTTTAGCAGTAGATTCTACGAGCAAAAATAAGATTATTTTTCCGTATAAACAAGGGTCGAAAAATGCTTCCTAAGATAGTTAGGAGATCATATTTTTCAAAATATTTCCAAAACCAGTTAACGTATCAATATGAATTTTGGTATGTTGGACACTCATTGAATGTTCTAACAAACTACACGAAAACTGTTTAGTCAGGGGTGTCTCAAGCAGGGGGGCTCACGGGTAAAATGCGCCCCCAAATTTTTGCATGTCAATATTTTCAAATTTAAACATCAAACTTATGATATAATTAATTATAATATAACAGATATCGTACATAAATGGACTTCTTTTTTTATCAAAGTTCACTGGATCATTAGTAGGACCCTTACATGCGGAAAGAAAAAAGCTTTGATAAATAAAATGTTATCGAAACCTTGGCATAATAGCCTATATCTAAACCTCCTACATATTTACTGTTTAATAAATACCAGGCAATGTATCTAGAGAAAGAGATTGGTAGGAAAATGTTAGACATTTGTTTATGAACAGATTCATTTGTTGGAAGTGGTTTTCAAAATAGTATACAGGGTGTTAGAAGTTTGACTGCCTTAATTTTAACAGACGATAGAATATATTAAAATAAAAAAAAAACTGGGTCCTAAACTCCCATTTCCGAGAAAAAATGATCAAAATCTCCAATCTGATGTACAAAAGTTCGATTAATTGAGGAATATTGACATAACTGCGTGCACAACACTATCTTCGTAGTACAAAATCGATACATTTTATTTTATTTATTTAAAAACTGGAAAACAATTGTCTTGGAATTTACTAAATGTTTCACAATAAAAGCTGTTTACATTTTTTCCGCAGGGCAAGTCTGTCGCGTGTACACGCGATGTGCATCTGCAGGTTAAGCGCTGTTGTCACGTTGTGATGAAACTCCCCAATATTAATACTCGCTGTATTTTGAAAACTGTTAATCTTACGCCCCTGTAATATACAACTTTTTTGTTCATTAATCATGCTGAAGTAATGGCAGTGAAACTTCTTACACCCTGTATAACGAAAATGTTAAGAATAAGTATTTTTATACCAAAATGCAACATGATATTTTAAAAACTACTGTACTTATAAGAACAACCATTAAAATCCATAAAAAAAATTTAATAATAATCTCCTGATAACTATTTAGGTTATAGAGGAATGTCCCTAACATTTTACCATACGTTTTAGTATTACCAAATCCACCATCATATTTGGCGAATATTGTTAAATATTTGAGGCTCGAGTGGCTCAACGATGACCAAATAAAAAAACTAGTCGAGAATTACCACATCTGTGAACTCACATTCAAATAAAAGGAAGGTCAAGATCGATTCTCTTATATTAATAATAATATGATCCAAACAAGTACGGTATGACTCAGTATTTTGTTAGTTGAATTGACCTTAACCTAAAAGTCGATTCGAGCCTTTAACAGTATTCATAAGTCAGAGTCGGAGCAGTCATTAAAAGTTATCGGCTATATGGCAATTACAACACGGAAAATAGTTTTAAAAAAACTAAAAATATTATAATGTAAAGTGTTATCAACGACATTGGCAATTTCAGCTAATTGTCACAAGCAAATGCGCTTAAAAATACCTTTCTGGTCTTATTATGTAAGGAAAACCTTTGATGATATTATTTTGTTCACGAATAATACTGCTGTAACCTCCTCATGACATTGCTTCAAAAAATGATTCTTAAGATAAATATGAGTAGAAATTGTACTACTCGGACTCACTACGCAGCAATGGTTTTCCCCCTCAAGGTTAAAATGATGATAACGACATGGATTATAAAGTTTGCACGTACTGCTACAAAACACCCGTAGAAAATCAATTTTCTGCAAACATGGATACAAAATTTGGTTTTGAATAAAAATGAAATTGCGGTTATTTAAATTTAGTTCTTAAATTAGATATTTGTTACTATTTACTCTACTAATTCAGAAACCATGCCCACAAAATCAGATACACATCGAAGTTAAATCTAGTAGTGATTTCCCTTTCAATGGATTTGTTTATTCTTAGATGATTCCGAGATAGACATTACTTAAAACGAAAGGTAAAGTAAGAAAGGCTTACAAGAGCATATAATATGTGTTATATGATAAAAGACGGTAAATAACTAAGACGAGCTCTAGTATGTTTAACAACGTTATGTTTGCATTTCTAATTGAAAAACTAGTTCTCATATCTGTGGAATTTTGTTTACCATACTGCAAGAGGCTGTCATAGAGGAATCTTCTGATGCAACCCCATTCGGGGATCGAGAATGAAAGACGCTTATAATGTTTGGATTTAATTTGTTGATTTTTTGAAATCGACCAATGAAAAAGAAATCACAAAACTCGATTATTTATTATTTAAAAGAAACTAAAGTGGACCAAAACAGTGATACTATTTCAAGCAATGTTCTCACGTACCTATGCTGTACGATGACATCATCGGTTTATTATTTATGTAGTGAAATGTGTTTTTCACGTTACGATCAGTTTTGAATTCAAATATGCGACGACTGTTAGTAATTTCATGATACATGACACCAGCAGCATAAATAGTGAAATTGAAATAAGTACGTCTTAATTATAATAACAGCTGATATCACCATTTATATTTTTCAGGACTTGCTGTTGCTGAAGAGAAAGTTAATTATCCGAATGAAATCAAACCGAGGAAAACGATTATTGTTATAGTTATTACAAGAAAATACGGTTAAACATAAAGATGTAACAACCGTTATTTAAAATTTCTATATTTTTGTAGTTCCTTCTCTTTTTGTCACTGGAAAACAAAATTATAATAGATGTTCACTTCAAAAGCTATTCTGGAAAGAAAAAGGGAATTATATTTGAATCAAAATATCATAATCATGAAGAAAATTTCCAAATTATATTTTATTTAAATATTTAAAAGATTATACACAGGTACTTCATTATATCAATACTCAAATTTTATATCGCAATTTACGTTTTATCTAGGTACCTTTGTCATAGTATAAATAACAGGGATTATGTTGAGATTATATTCTAAATACTCGTATTACTAATATTTAGAACATTTCTAAAAATAGTCCTACAATTTACAACAATCATGTCAATTTTGGTCATACAAAATAATGTAACATGTTTATTTTAAAAAATGTAAATATACAAACTTTAATGAAATGTTCTGAATAGGTCACGTTATTTTTTGAAAAAAATATCCTGAATATGCCGACGAAAATATGTTTTTCATATTTACAAAAAGTAATAAAAAGATTCTATCCCAAGAATTATTTCAAATAGTCTTTTGCAATGTTTTAATTTTGGTAATAAATATATTAAAAAATATTAACGTATCATGGTTATATAGATTCGTAAATTTGCAATCAAAAACAGGTCTTTTATTCGTAAATGGGATGGAAAAACATTTGGTCTAGAAAATAATTGCTATTTTTGGTTTTGTTATACTCTCAGTATTATTTTCTTCTCTAATTAAAATGTGTTTTTATTTGAAAAATACTAATGTTTAAACAATAATTTACTAAAAAAAATTGCAGAGGTAAAAATTCAAATATTTCGTATTGGTACCGGTAATTTCGTTTAGCTGTGAAGATTGTTTAGGGCATAAAGATGAAAGTTAGGTTGTTACGTACCGAAATAAACAGGTTTCTCACATCTCGGGCAGTTGGGCATCTTGAAAATATCAATTCCTGCTAACTTATACACCAAGTCGAATAATACTGACTCGGCTCGAGCTCGAGCAGTAAGCTTTTGCTGAGCTACACAATTTAGTTTGATAGACCAAGGTGTAAGTGAAGTAGGTGGGGTCAAGCTCTTCATAGGGAAAAGCTCTCACCTTCCAAGAGAATTAATTTATTTTGTAAAATAGCGATATAAGTACATTTAAAAAAAATTCTTAAAGCCTACATTCTACTTTTCTTAAATATTATGTGTATGTAAGATTACGAAAACACAACATTCTGTTTTACTGGCTGGTTATTTTATTCAACTAATCGGCAACCTTGAGGTCATCGTTCATTGTAAACGAATCATAATGACAGATGACGATTTACGGATTTTTAGGTGACAGTACCTATAGTGCAGAGTTGGTAAGCCATCATACCCATAGAGTAGTTGTTTCCCGTAATATCCTCAATTAAGAATGTTGTCTTTGAGATTAGATATCATTTGCATACTAGGTTTTTGGTATGCAAGAACATTGTCTTCATTTGATAAATTTTCTTAAAACAAATTAATTTTTTGAATACCTTTGAAATGAAATAACAGCATCTACATTTATACAGGATGTAAGAAGTTTGACTGCCATTACTTCGGCATGAGATAGAGTAATCATAAATGAACAAAAAACTTATATTTTACAGGGGCGTAAGATTAACAGTTTTCAAAATACAGCGAGTATTAATATTGGGGAGTTTCATCACAACGTGACAACAGCGCTTAACCTAACGCTACACATCTGATGCATACCACGTGTGCAGACGGCAGACTTGTCCTACGGAAAAAATGTAAACAGCTATTATTGTGAAACATTTAGTAAATTTCAAGATAATTTTCCAGTTTTTAAATAAATAAAATAAAATGTATCGATATTGTAGTACGAACATGTGTTGTGCTTAAATTTTAGTTCGAATTTTAGTAATTATGAATCTCTTAAAGCAGGAATTTAACTTTTAATCAAATTATGAATTTGAAAACAATCATACGTTGTAAAAATAATTTAGGTACTTACTAAAAAGCAAAGTTTAGTAATTTTTAAACGCACAAGTACAAAACAAACTATAACATATGCTCAAAATGTCCACCACCATTTTCGATGCACGCACGACACCTTCGAATCCAGTTTTCGCGCACTCGCTGGAAAACGCCTTAAGAAAAGGAAATAGTTTAACGCAAAAAACACTCATACACGGTCCAATTCCAGATACCAACTGAATTGCGTATTGCTGGACAGTTTAGTACCTCGTGTTATCCGCCGCGCCGTTGTCACATTGCTCGATATGAATTTTATCGAATTTTAAATTTATTATAACGCTAATTATTTTTTAGAATTAAAGAATTCAAAAAAAATTATAAATATTGTTATACAATATCCATATTGTTTATATTAATGTATTCTATCGTCTGTTAAAATTAAGGCAATCTAAGTTCTAACACCCTGTATAGAAGAATATTTTATCATTCTTTTTAATACCCATCCATATTGCCAAATAATGTTATTGTTTCGAATTATCAGTGTTGTTCGATGTTTTCTTCATGTCGAAGTGAAAAGTGAAATCCTTTTGATAGTCCAGATAACGCAGGAGGAGACATAATTTATTACCGATATAATCTGAGGAAAAGTATGATAAAGCGTTTCACATATTTATTATATCGGGCTATGAATAAAAATAAGGAAAGTAATCTTAATGTTGATTCACCTTTTTTAAATTTTCCTTATTATTATTTTGTCAAACTACCTACGTTGTGTAAGGAGAAGTTGAGGTAATAATATTTATATCTGCTGTTGTATTATTATTAAAAGAGACAAATAAACAAATTTAAACTGTCAAAATTAACAAATTCTATTCTCCTTTAGATATTGTAGGATAGATAAAACTGTTTGCAGAATGAGAAGGTAAATAGTTGATAACCAGCTCCTAACCATAGTGATTCTTTTTTTAGAAATTATGGAAACATCGTTATACTTTTGCTGGGGCTGAAAGCAAGAAATATTATATTATAAAACATGTATTCCGGAAAATCAATTGGATATTATCTAATCTCTTTTATGGCATAATTCAATTTTTATTAATGACATTAATAATTTCTCTGCTTACCTACTCAGTTTGTGTTGAAATTATTGACTTTGATCACATTTCGTTATCATCATCGGACTAATTCATTATCATTGTTGCAATATGTCATAAAATAATATATGTACAAATATGTATAGACTTTACCATTAATATCCATTAATATTCAAGTTGTAATTAGGTAATATTAGCAATTATACTAATTATTATTATGAGCTGAGTGACTGAGAATGGTATTTGAAAATGGAAGATGTATTAAATCAAATTTCGATATTATTATGTGACGTACGCAACAGAAAGGTCTTTAGAAAGCCTTCAGAAGGTTTGGGGTTAAAAAATGAAATCTCTTCACCCGGAAACTTTTAGCGTTTACTTGTGTATTGTTTTGAGTATCTAATTATTCAATAAACTGTGATGTAAATCTTTATTAAACCAAACCGCAAGGTTGGAACGTAGGTGTTAGTGACAAACTTTTGCATCAAAGTTATTTTTGTATATTATATTTCACTAAAAAGGAATGTTGAAAAATTTACAATTACGAGGTCTGTTGAGAAAATAACCGAGCTTTCGTTTCTCGTTCTGATCCTTTGAATGAACGTTTCATCATCATTATTCAAGGAGTTGCCGACAAACGTCCACACGATTTTCTTTCTGTTGTTCGTCCATCAAACGAGGAACAGACTTTGCTGCAACTCGATGGACATTCAATTTTTCAATCAAAATAACCTAATTGAGATGCTAACCGCTTCTGCAATTTCTCTGACAGTCAATCGGCGATTTGCATGCACCAGATCTTTAACTGTCTGAAGATGAGAGTCATCAGTTGAAGTCGCAGGCCTTCCTGGTTGAGGATCATCTTCAACTGACTGACCACCACTTTTAAGTCGTGAAAACTATTCGTAAGATTGCGTATGACCCAGAGCATCATCTCCGTAAGCTTATTTCAAAAGTTGAAACGTTCCCGTGAAAGTTTTTGAAGTACCTATTAGTAATTTTTTATTATTAAGTTTTAAAGATGTTAGTATTCGGATATAAAAATTTGTAGATAAAACACACTTATCACTAGTTTTAGTTTTAACGACCAAAATAATTTCTTATCTACAATTATTTTAAAAGAATGGACAATCTTTTAAAAATAAAGTAGTAATCAATATCTTTGTACTCAAAACTGACAACTTTCTTGAAAAAATATTAATCACTTTCTACTACTTATATTGATAAATAAATAGTTACATTACAATTTAAAATAATACGTATGCACATGACTGTAGGTATTTTATGTATAAAAATATTGAAGTATATCCCCTTCCAGGAAGGCCTTCGACTTTCAAATCTTCTACTGACTAGGTAGCAAAGAAATTGCAAAAGAGGTTAGCAGTGTTAGCACCTTAGGTCATGCCATGAAATTTTGACTAAAAAAATTGAACATGCACCGAGTTGCAGCAAAATTTGTTCCTCAATTAATGTCCGAAAGAAAGTTAATAATTGAATTTAGATAAGTGTCAGTTATCTGTGTGCTGTAAAAAAAAATACTCAATAATGTCTCAATTTCTGTCCACAGAATCCCGATTTAGTGAAATTTTCACTATATTGCAACATGATAAAAGTGAGCGAATGTTACGCAAATCCGAGTTTTTGCTGTCAAATGAGTGACTTTATTCTGAGCATGTAAAACCAATTAATAGTTGACTTTTTCTCTAATACGATTTATGATTTAAATTGAGCTATTATTGAATAATTTTGTACTATGAAAATTTCCAAGGGGGTAGCGCCCCAGAGCTCCTCCGCACCTGCCGCCGCTGATTCCATTTCATTAATATTGGGAATAGTTTTGTACCATTTTATATTCTCTTTAAATTTTAATTTAAATTTCATTGTATTAAAGTCACAAACTACTAAGCTGTCACTGTGGTTTCTACACAGATTTGTTTTAGAGACAATATTTTAGGTCTCGATTAAAGGAATTGTTTAACTGATCGGACGAATAGATTGCCATAACCTATATTGTATAGTCTTTCCGAAGTCAGTTGAACATGTATAAAAAAAACGAGTAATCAGATTTAATGAGTTTCACAATTTTATTATATTGATGGTAAATTTCGTTTTGTTCCGTTTCAAAAGGTCTCTAAAATGCCATGTTGTAATAATATTATTTCTCCCTTTCGCAATTGTAATATCAATGATTAATAGGTGCCTATAAAAAATTAAAATTACCTGTATCACACCAAATTCCCTATTGCTGCACTGCACTGCCAGGCGACTTGTCGACAACTGAAATTTATGACGCAGTTGACCAAAGCAACAGTACGTATTGCTGTTTGCCCGCACGCTCATTCTTCAACTGGGCGTATACATTTCTACCACATGTACGTTTAGTTCGACCAGACCTGTATATGGGTATGACTAAATTGTATGGGAACAAGATTTTAAAATATTTCAATGCCGAGTTGCTGCATCAACGACCAAACTTGGTACATACTGTTATCCTCTTGGTTCTTCAATTGATATCGGAAAGACTATACGTTACAGATACGTAAGTAAGTATAAGTAACAATTTAACTATCCGTTTATTTAACCAAATATTAATCGAGACTATTATTGATTTTAATTATTGTAATTTATACATAATTTTCTCCTAAATAACCGGATTAACGGGGACCTGTCCAGCACTACACGCCAAACACCACAGCACGAGATGACCTAATGGGGACGATGGGAATAGACAAAGACAACGCACGACAACCATAGCATGGGGTGGAGTCACTGAGGACATTTACTGCGATTTAGCTACAAGTGCACCAAATACGAGTTTATTTACAGAATTTATTTAACGAGTACGAATATTTGAGTGAAAGTACTTAGTTGTACTTCAAATATTATCACAAATGAGTAAAATTATCAAAATGCTCAATATTGAGTGAAAATGTATTCAGTAATTTTCCTCACTCAATGGAATTACTTCGTACCTTTATTGCTTTCACTCACACCTTTTTTTACAGTGTATTTGTAGCAAGATATATTTGCTGACATTGTCTTAAAACTCATCATCCTATCCGCCTCCATTTATGATTTCTCATCGCGTCACGTCACCTTATAAGTTTATCCTTCGGGTCCTAGTCGTTTCTACTACCACACTTACCTCAAGACAAGGCCGTTACCGTTGCGAGAATCAAAGAGAATCATGTAAGACGTAATTTATTGTAAAAATATGTTTGTACATAAAATAAAAATGTATTTTTAATTTCCGGAACCTTTCGACATCCGCAAGCTTTTCAGTGTTTTGGTGGATGCCAACGTATTCGTCTTCGCTTCTCCCACCTCACTCTTAGATTTCACCGACTCCTGATCGCAGCTACTCAAGCTCTTGGATTTAGTCGATTTCTGATCGTCACCGTTCGCCTTCGTCTGCCCCTTCGGTTCTTCCTTGCACGCGACCGAAGTCTTGGACTTTACCGACCCCTGGCTGCTACATTTCGAACTCCCCTTCGCGTCGTCCCCGCCGCCCCTCTCACTGCAAGACGTCCTAGAAGATCTGACGGAACACTTGCACCAATCGTCTGCTTTGCCGCTCTTGGCATCGCCGCCGCTCTTGTTGCTCCTGTACGACGGCAGATCGTGAACGTCTTCCTCTTTGTTGGGATTCGACTTTGGGGGAGGAACTTCCGCGGCTCTCTCCGTTTCCTTAACCTCCTTTGCCGGCTCCTGTGGGCACTCCCACACGAAGACGCCTCCGGAAGCGTCGCAGGTCACGATGAACTTGCCGTTGGCGCTAAAACGGGTGCAGGTTATTACGGCCGCGTGACCGATCCCAATGTGCGTCGTTATGCCTAGAATGAGGAGAGAAAATCGTGTTATCCGAACCAAAAACCGATGCCCTTTGTTTTTTGACTGACCGAAAAGCGGTATTTATATCAATAAGCGACTTACATGAAAATTTCTTTGAAAAGAAAGAAGATAAAATAGAACTTTCATGAAAAGAACGCATTGTGACGTCATTCAGTGCGTCCTAGAACGCAACTGGCTTCTCGGCCCTCTGCCGTCTAATCTGCAATTCCTGTGCTGACGGGACGGAAACTAATCTAAAGAAATGTCATTTATCTTCTCGATCGCACTGAGTGACGTCACGAATTAGCGCGGTAGCAATTGACGCGTCATATGAGGGGTTTTATACCATATACGTGGTAATGGTGTGTTCCTCCTAAGATCATAAACAATGGGGGAACATAAAATAGTTACGAACCTTCTTGATACCTCCACAACTTGACCAATTGGTCATTGCCTCCGCTCACGAATTTCTCTCCATCCGGGCAAATGTCGAGGGTGTTAACAGTGGCCGAGGGCGACCCTTCCAGCTCCCTCACCAGATTGCCGTCGAGAACTTCCCAATACACAACTTTCCTGTCGGAACCACCTACCACGAACAAAAGAGTTGGTCCAGTCAACCGTAAATTTATTAAAGTGAAGTTGCAGTAGTTCATTTGCATCTAAGATCCAAAAGAAACCGACCCATCAAAAACGTCACGTACCTGTAAGTATTTGCACCCCGCTGGGATAGTACCTCACGCACATGAACAGCGTGTTGGCGAACAGTATCTGCCTCCGGCACTGCTTCTCCAGGTCCCAGATGATGCAGGTGCCGTCCGTGCTGGCGCTGGCCGCCTCGTTGTCGAACTTGTTGATGTCGATGGCGGAAACCGGGCCCTTGTGCTCCTTCAGCGTGCAGATCAGCTGCTGGCGGTAGGGCGACACCTCCCACAGCCTGACCTGGCCCTCGCAGCCGCCGCTGACGAGATTGCGGCCGTGGGAGGTGGTGGTCAGCGCCGAGACGCCCTTGTTGTGGGCGCTGTATATGGCGTAGATAAGGCGGCCGGTGAGCGGCGTGAAGGAACGGATCACGCCGTCGTTCCACGCGGTGAGGATCGACTTGCCGTTGTGGGAGAACACCACGCTGGAGCAGCTGAAGTTGGGCACGCGGATGCGGAGGAGTTCCTGCATTGTGCTCATGGACCAGACGCGCACGTCGTGCTTGCCGGCCGTGGCGAACACTTCGGAGAAGTTCCTGGGGAAGATATTATTCCTCGAGTAGCACTGACTTGCAAAATATAAAGAAGAAGAAGAAATACTTACTGAGGAAATGCGACGTCATAGATGGCTGAAGTGTGACAAGTCACAACCAGTTCACCTCTGAAATCGTCCATCCTGATCACGTATATCTCCGAGTTGGTGGTGGCGGCCAAGATCTTGGTCTCCTGTTCCATGAGCTGGATGGAGGTTATCGACGAATTGACGTTCGTAGATTTGAGGACTCTAAGCGCAGGCACGGACGGCATTTTAATGTTCGTCTCAATTGGTGGCCGTACAGCCGCTTCTTCCACCACCTCCAGAGTACCGTCGCCCGCTCCTATTATGAGGTTCCCATTGAATAGAAGTCTTATAGATCGTATTCCTGAAATTAGAACCGAATAAACATAATTCAATGCAGGTCTATTTGTAGGTGTGGCATTTTCCATTACAGTGACTCTAGAGCCCTATCCCGCTGAAATATGAAGCGCCATCTGTTATTTCTGTGCAATTCTTATAACTTACCTCCTCGGTACAGGTCGACGCAGCCTCGCGGAAGCTTCTTTTTGGTTATCCGTGCGAGACAGCCCACCACGGCAGGCTGCTTAACAGGATCCAGCATTTCGGCGTCGTGATGGTAATATAACCTCACTTTAAGAACGTCTCCAGTAGTAGTACCGCAATAGCAGAACTACAGAAATTGTAATTGCCTAATTAGAAATATATATCGTTTAACGTACTTGTAAACTAGTACAATAAAAGCTTCGCAATAGTTTTGAACGAGATTTTCCTCCTGTGAATTAATTTATGGCTTTATATAATTTAACATACCTCATCTCTCTCATTGATATCCAAACACACCACATTCCTCTTTAATTTGGGCATAGAGACGTCGAATGATTTCAAATTCCTCGCCTCCTGGTTGATCTTCCACAAGGCTAGGTGGTTGTCGCCCGCAGTCAAGAAGCAAGCGCCCCTCCTAGTCATTGTTTGAATACAAGTGGGATCTCCCTGGACTCCTCGAGATACTTGAGAGCCGCATAGTACCTACAATAACAAATATAATACAGACTCCTAAATCGGAAACACTGAAATCCATCGCCCATTAATGTCTAACATATCACTTTCCCCTCGTAGATAATTCATGTTACGAGGGTCTAACGATGAGATTTACTTTCAATAACCGTTTAAATTTGGTAATATTTTTATCTCTACTACCTGGCCCTTATGCATGTCCCAAACCACTGCAGTGCCACAATCTCGCCCTCCCAGACTTATTACATAGTGTTCGTCTTTGGAGAAAGCCACAGCTTCGACTCTAACCTTGTGATGCTCGTGCTGGGCTAGTAATTCCTGTTTTTCGAAGTCCCAAATTATCACTCTGGCCTGAAATTACGTAAAATATTTGACAAAATAATACATTTTTGCAGGAATAGAACTCAAAACAACAAACAACTGCGATTGACAAATTATTTATATAATCTCTTCTCAAAATATATTAAAACTAATTAACTGCATTAATTAAAAGTTCAAACTTATATTTTGAGGTTGGCTAAAAGGATGTTGCCTCAAAATGGCGGTTGTTGACTGCGGTGCTTTATCAATCTAGGGACATTATGTTTCTAGTATTCTTAGCGACCCCTATCGTGAAAAAAATATACCACATTACAAACACCCATCTTAAAAAAGTTAAGTTTTAAGAAACAAAATTATTTAAGGTAATTTCGTTTCTGGGCACCGAGTATATTGTGAGTTCGTTTAAATTTATATTTAGTAAAGAGCGAACTTACTTTGAATCCAATATGATTAATCTGTCCACTTGCCAGATACTTCCCAGAGACGGAAGCAGCCACGGAAGAAATAATATTTGTATGTCCAGTCAAAAAATTCTGTTCCTTTGTCGTCCAGTTCTGTATTACTACCTTATTCCCAAGAGGATAAACCACGTGCTTTCCATTTGGATGAACAAGAAGTCCGTTTAACGTGCTACCTACAAGTTATAATTAAAAAAGAGGCGTATAATATATATTTTGAAAATTCACCATCGAATCCTATAATTCCTTTAACATTAAGCACCTCTACGTGCCCTTCTTCTAATTCGGCATCATCGCACATCGTGTTTGGAAATCGACTAAACTCAAGTGACAAGAAGAATTAAATTAGACGACGGACTCCGTTGCCATGGTAACATTGATACGAAGAAATATAATAGTTTTATTTTTTCCAACTCATTAATAAAACAAAATGTCTATATAGTTGTAGAAATTACATATTTTAACAATTTGGATAGTTACACAAAGGTTTGAATTTTAATAGTACCTATTAGAATTTTAATACCCTGTGTATATTCATTAAATACAATTTGATTATATGTAGTTTGGATTTTATGTAGGTATTAACAATGCACTACGCCTGCGTAGGATTTGATTTGAAACTCTGATATTTGACAGCTATAACGACATTTTGTTTAAAAAGTGTTTTATTTTTCGTTAAGTGAAATTGATTCAACATTTTAATCCTCTTTTAAATAATTCAACGAAATTTTGCGAAAATATGGAGGTAGTACTTCAAGTATGTCATTTCCACATGTTTGTACTGTTTGTTTATTTTAGGAACTATATAAAAGTTTCGACTTCCTTATTGAAGAAAATAGACGAAAGACCTTCAAAAAGTGGGTATTTAGCGACAGAGATATCTGCAATGCAGATAAGGTATGTAATTCATTACTGATGATTGTTGTCCTTGCTACTTTATTTTAATTGTCTGATGCGAATATATTAAAATTTCTCCGAAATGTGATCACTTGGGTTACTTTTGGTGATTTTGCAGATGGCAGAAGCTGGGTTCGTTTTCATAGGAGACAAAACCGAGCCAGACGCCGTGAAATGCTTTTTATGTAACAAATTACTGGATGGTTGGGAAGCTACAGATGACCCGTGGTTAGAGCACTTAAAACATGCCCCGAAGTGTTTATTTGCTAAATTTCAGAAAGCCCAAGGCAATTTGACGTTGAGCCAATTAATTGATGTTGTAGATGCTTTAACTGAGCAGATAATTACATTGTATTTTGACAAAATAGGTGATGAGGTGGAACAGAAATTTGAAGAATATGAACAGAAGATAATGTCTATGTTACAGGCTTTGTGAAGGTAAATTTTAGCAGCCTTCAGAATTCTAGCTTGTGTATTATTTTCTTTGAGTTGTAATAATATTTCATTTAAAAGTATTGCATGCAATTCGATTAAATATATGTTAAAATGTAAGTAGATCATAAATTATATTTTTATAAGAGAAAGTACAATTCTAAAAGTTATTATATTGTTTTTATTAAATAAATGCCTTCTAATTAATAAAAAATACTAATATCACTATTTCTAAATCTCGTGTAACACTTATCGAACAAGATAAGCAAACACATAGGCAAATAACATTGTCGTAATAGAAACGGCTACCGTAACTGCATCATTTTCCCCAATTCCTGGTACGTATATGGTCGACTTGTCGCCAAAACTTCCAGTTTCCGAGTTGGTACTGTCGGACCTGCCAGAGCCGCTATTACATAGGTCTGTCCTACAGGACCTGTAGTAAACTCTGTGAGTTTCGTCTTCTATGACTTCATTCAGGTAAGTTGGCGTGTCTACACAAGTTCTCAATATGGAGGCCAACTTTCCTCTGGGATCCTATGCGAAAGATTATGAAAAAACAAATGAGAAATGGAATATTGAATTATGGAGATGAGAGGAAATGCTTCAAAAATTTGTTTATTTAAAAAGGAAATGAGAATTATCAATGCCAGTAAATTTAAATAAAGTATTAAAAGAACCGACAAATCATTACTGACAATTGAGTGAAATTCTAACCTTATAGTCCACTCTGACGATGACACAATACTTTTTATCGCAGTCAGTAACGCCCCCAGTCACCGACGCTGGATCGCTCTCACAGGTAGTGTCAGATTCGTCCTCCGTAGTGCTGCAGGTGTAGCATTGCAAACCTTAAAACATTGAAATAATTCCATACACTTTAAAAGTATGACATATTCTATTACAATAATAATTTATTTCTATTGGTAAATTAAGAAAACGCTAAACTATACCTGCAGATCTATGAACCAAGAACAAAGTAAATATAAGTATGGAAAGATTTTTCATCTTGCACTTTTAATCCTATTGTACGTTTCGCTTTACTAAATGTTATCAATGGTTTTGCTCAAAATTGATAAAAATGATAAGAAACTCTATTGTTTTTAAATTTTAAGAATTGATAAATTGATTACAGATAAAATTGCCTCGGTATAATTTAATCTGACTTTTGTAGTAGAGATAACTGTGAAAGTTTACTTACTAATATCCTGTTGATTACAACCAAAAATGAAAGGAAAAAATGTTTTACAAGCACCGAGGTTTCAGTTTATATTGAACATCAAGATTGTAAATATACTAGATTTGTTCATTAACGAAATAATATTTAAGTACTAGGTATTTTATAGTAAAATTTATACAGGATGTATGGAAGCGAGTGAGCCATAATTCAAATGTAAAATAAATCGATTTAGATCAAATTTGCCTCTAGAACAAGTTTGGTTTTGAAAAGTTGCAGACTTCTAAAAATTGTTTTTTTATTCCGTCTACTTAAAATAACTAATAAACTATATTTCAGTGAAATTTTAAAAATACAGGGTGATTCACTATATTTTGACCACCCCAATAAATTTTTTGGTTTTTAGAGTTCTTTTCTTTTTTTTTAATAGTATCTTGCTTATTGTTAGAGATGGACCCAACAAACCCTATATGACTATGCTCGACAGAGAACGTTCTACCCAAATATGTAAAAATATACAGGGTGTTCCATTTAAATTAACAAAGTTAACATCCGCGGCCATTTTGTTTGGACTTCATTTGTTTTTGAAATATCATTTTCTAAAAGTTCATAAAAAGTCGTGCAATTTTTGTATTTTACATTTTTTTTATCTCTTAAAACAAAAAAGTTAAAGGGGGGGGGGTCAAAATATAGTGAATCACCCTGTACCTAAGTCTAAAATTTATTAGAGTACTATCTAAAAACGGGGAGTAAAGGCATTTTTTAAGAGCACATACATTTTTAAGAAAAGTAGAGAAATCGCTTTCCGATTCCTTGTATAGATGGTTTTTCCTAAGGCCGTATCATAAATTGGGGTAGTAGCTTTTTTTTGGACTATTGTAGATTAAAAAGCTCAGCGAACCGAGGATCTAAAGAAGCTAGTTTTCGAGGAAAAGGAAATTGAGTTTGAAAACATCACATTTATTCAAATTATTAAAATGTTTGATGTAGATGGATTATATTTAGGCTAATAGTTTATAGATATAATTAAAAACAAACATTCACTGAACGGGAACACAAATCTACCAACCTGCGACGGAAATACTTGGAGGCGCAGTTACTAAGAACCCCGTCTAAAGAGAGTAAGGAAAAATGCGCTGTTTTTATTTTTTTTAATTTTAAATTTAGCTCAACACAGCTAAGCAAATTTAAAATAACTAAAATTATTTCACAAGATGTATAGGAGTCTTTTGTCCCAAATAATTTTAAATATAAAGAACCAACAGATTGTATCTTTCAGTTGATTATAAATAAATTAATATTGCAGATATGTGCAACCACTTCCAAAACTCAGGGTTATCTCTCTCTTTATCTCTAACTTCGTTCAGAATGTTTTCGTCAGGAAAGCTTTTTATGAGCCTAGAAATCATCCTTTAAATTGTACTGTTCTTTATCAAAATACGACTACTATAATTTTCATGTGCTATCTGTTTTTAAAATAATTTAAATTTATTCAACCTTAGTCCAAGTTTTATCTGTTTATGTCAAGTGTCTTCAGTGCTTTTTAAATAAACATATTTTTTAAACTTCAACACCCTATACCTCGAAAAAACAGTTAAAATACTTATGAAAAAAAAAAAATTACTAAATGTGTTTTTATTTTCAAACAAAGAGAGTAGAAAAAAGCGTATGTGTCTTTATTTAAAAAATTCAATGTTCTGAATACATTTTTATTTTCATACAAAAAGAGTAGGAAAAAGCGTATTAGTGTCTTTATTTAAGGAATCCAATGTCCTGGTTGGGCTTGATCAGTTTCAAAGCTTCCCACAAGGCCTCGTTCAACCCTTGGGCCACGTTGAGCCCCAGCTTCAAAGATTCCACTAAGGTGGAGGGGTGCAAGGAACCGGTGCCTGTCTGCAGAACAGTACTAAATTTGTCCCCGGACACCGCCACAACGATTGAACCCACAGAACACTGTTCCTCGGCTACATTAGGGTCTACTATGCACTTTTCCCCAATTTTGCACACTGTAACCTTGAAAGTATAATGTTTTAGATTACTGTTATAGAACCGAAGGAATTTATTACCATTACTGGAGCGTTTTGTACGTCTAACCTTTGGCAATCGTTTAGATTGTCGGAGACGGTTAAATTTATATTATTTCCATCTGTATCCACCTCACGGATTAGGGGTACTTGGGTATTCCACAGCGCAGCCTTGACTGCTAAAGATACGGCATCGAATAAGTTGCCCCCACATTCCAGTAACTGAAACATCTATGTATACAAATCATACCATTAAGAGAAAAAACTCACCAGAATATCCACATAGAGCTTCCAACACTTCTTTCCTTTTACAATGCACAACTTTCTCAAATCAAATACTTTGGGAGAATGATATGATGAATTTAATGTGTTGGATATTTCTACGGCTAAGCCTTCCCCTCCTCGACCCTCAAAGTCCGGCGTAGCATTGGCAGAACTAAAAAAAGTAATGTAAAAACATAAACAATTGTATTTTAAATATAGTGTGTACCAATCGACAAAAAATTCCAGTTTTCCTTCATTTGGCCTTTCCGGGAAAGGAGAGTCTACTTCTATCTTTACAGCAACTAATACGTCAGTGTTTGCTAGTCTTAATCTTGCAGAGCCAAAAGCATGTGATACGATATCAGTTTCAAGTTCTATCGGTCTGTAATCTTCTCGTTCCCTTCCATCTATTCGAAAATTTTCCTAAAAAAAGATTGTAAGGAAGAATTTCTAATGCATGTAATGGTTGGTTTATAAAAAGTATGTCCTAATTTTTAAATTTTAATAATTGTTACCTCCACTCCATGCAACACAAATGTTTTCTCAGCTTCACAGAGACTCATTTCAAGAACATATTAATTTACTACATACATAATATCTCAACTTTACAAATGACTTTTAGTAATTATAATAGTATCATTTATTTGATTCGTTTGCAAATATTAACATAACCACAAAATTCCTATAACCTGAAAATAAAAATTAATTTTTAACTTTGGACAATGTGTAGATTGGATTCATCATACAAATTTGTATTATGGGTTGCATTCAGCCCGCGTCAGGCCGTGTTCTTTTATTCTTCATTTCGGTGTGGTTGATTAGTAGGTATAGCCCAAGGATATTTATAATACATGTATGTACATGTATTATAAATATCCTTGGGTATGTGTAGAGCCAACCAGAAATTAGGATTGCTTAAACAAACCAATAATACTAATACTAATCTATCGTACTGAAGAAAGTGAATAAACTGAACTGATTAAACTGGATATGATTAAACTAAAAGTGTTGTTTAAAATCGGATTATTTCAATAATCGGATATTCGGCATTTGAATGATTTCAGTAATCGAATAATCATCAGAATGATTAATCGATCCAGAAAGCGCATGCGCTAACATATTCGATTTTTAAGTTGAAGAAACCCACATGAACAAATACTTATTAAAATATTTTTCCAAATGTATTTTGCTACATAATAAATTTCAGCATAAAAACAAACCATACAACCGATCTCAGAAAATAGAGTTGCATTAAAGAACGTCGTTGGTTACCTGCTGATAGCATTGTCGACATATTTTAAACATCCATAATTAACTTTACAGCAAAGTGTACAAAGCAAACATATTTGAATATTTTGCTAAAAAAGTTTTTAATAAAGGAAAGTTGTAGCAAGATTATAGATACGTTTACAACAAACTTGCCAAATTAACGTTTCTTTGCAAAGCTGTTGGGTGGCCATTGTGACTTTGTTGCAAATTTCTTGCAAACCCGCCGTAAAGACTTTTACAAGTTTGCAGTTTTTTGTAAATTGTTGGCAATGTTGCAGCAATTTTATTATGCTTAGTGTTAGTTAGTTTTTGGCGAATCAAAACAAATGTATTAAATCAATATCCACTATCTATTTAAGATTTATCAAGGTGATTAGTAGTAATCAAGGTGAAAGTTCTTTTAAATAGAATAAAAATTAAATGTTTATTTTATTGTACTACAAGTATATTACGTGCATACATAAATTGAAACACTCTGTATAGGTAACGGAACAATTATTATGGCTGTGTTCAGCGAATGGTCGGACCGATCAAAGTCCTTCATCGGACAAATATTTTGTTGGTCAGCCCAATCAGCTGATTGGAAATATTGGGCAGGTTTTAATACAGTTACTAAAGACCGTTCAGCAAATTGTTTTACTAAAGAAGTTTGACGAACTAGTACGACCATTCGCTGAATACAGCCTATAACTGGCAGAGTAATTCTTATCCCCAAACGCCTTATTATTCTCCTTTTTAATTAATATACGTCGGGATAGTGCAAAAACATTGTTTAAGTAAGTAATATTTATGTTTTTAACCCCATATAAATAACAAATATCTCAAAAAATGCCATTCAGGCATTCTACTGCTTGAGCGGAGAGTTTTACATGTACAAAACAAGTGTTAAATGTTAAATACCAACATTTTAATTGGCAAATTTCCTGCTACCTTCCCCACCGATACATTAATCATCCCACTTGTTACTTGAGCAGTAACAAAAACTTATAATTAGAACAGCAGATCATCAAAGTGGGAAGTGTTTTCCAAGATTTATGCGTAAAACTATCTACTATAAATGTATATAGGTACGTTATGTAGGTATTATCTTAGCACGTATAATACCATTCATTGTTGCACCATTGTTGCAACATTCATAAGTACTTTGCTAAAAATATTCGGATGTTAAGCACGTGATCATGATTAAATGTAACTGCTTCACTTCCAGTGTCGCTCCATTAATTATGGCTAGAAATTGGCCTCAATGATTTGGGATCGAGGGGGATTATCCCTCTTTATCCTGCCTCATCTCGTGTAGGCCTGGACAGCCTTCGTAGGTGGGCCCCATCCGTCGTCTACCCGGACCGCAAATGCGGCCGGTGTAGGCGCTTTGTGGGACCTCCTTTTGTCCTGGCTGGGCCCCGCCGGCTAAGGCCCTTTCTTTTGGCGCTCTTCTTGCTTCGCCGGCTCGTCTGTGTAAACCCCGGGGGTGGTGTCATGTTTATGGTTGGGTACGGTAGTGCGGCTATGCAGCCTGGGATGCGCTTTGCTAAGGTGGCCCTTAGGCTAGCGCGGGAAGGGAGGGGTAAGGAGGGTATGGGGGGGTGTGTGTATGTGTGTGTGTGTCGTTGTCTTCGTTTCTTGATCCTGGCGGTCTCTGAAACAGAAAAGGTTACCGGGCAGGGGGGGGGGATGTCGTTGGGGTGGTCACCCAGGGTCAAAAAGTTGGTGTCTAGGTCTTTTGTGTTTGTCGGACACGTCGGGTACGTAGTCAACGGCTTGCCTGAAGAGGGGATTGTGTCTAGCGGCTACGTCAAACCGTTTCTCCGCGTTTTGTCTTATTGTCTGTGTAGCGTTTGTGTATTGTAAGTCTCGTAATATGTCAGAGTTTCTTACGTACCAGGGCGCGTCGGTGGCCGTGCGGAGGGCTATGTTTTCCACAGCCTGTAATGACTTTAAGTGGCTTTTTGCCGCGTGACCCCACGCCGTGGAGGCGTAGGTTAGCTGCGGTTGAAGTACCACCTTGATAAGCGTTCGCTTATTCCTTAAACTGAGGGTGTTTCCACCTTTGAGTAAGGGATAGAGCCTAGCCCTGGTGGTCTTCGCTCGCGCCACCGTCTCCACGATGTGCGGTTTCCACGTAAGACGCTGGTCCATCGTCACGCCCAGGTATCGTGTTTGTCTATTCCAGGAGATGGGTTCCTGGGATAGTGTCAGTCTGTTGAGGTTTTGTGGGATTTTTCGTTTGGTAAAAAGGATAGCCGAACTTTTGTTGAGATTAATTTTGACTCTCCACCTGTTGCACCAGGTTTCAAGTTGGTCTAAGGAGTTTTGGAGGAGGGAGACGGAATATCTAGGATCTACGGATTGGGATGTGATTGTCAGGTCGTCGGCGTATAAGTATATGTTGGTGTTGGGGGGATGTGGAATGTCGGAGTTGTAAATGGTGTATAGGTGTGGGGACAGGACGGTGCCCTGGGGGACACCGGCCTCCATGGGATGGGTGATGGAAAGGGAATCTTGGATTTGGATGCGGAATTTTCGGTGGTGTAGGTAGGATTTTATGAGTTTGGTAAAAGATATGGGATATTGGTTGGTGAGCATTTTCATCAGTAGGCCTTCATGCCAAACCGTATCGAAGGCCTTTGCGACGTCCAGGAAGACAGCACCAGTGTACTGTCCCCTATTGAAGGCCGCCGTGATGTGCTCGGTAAGGCGAAGGATTTGGAGTTCAGTGGAGTGATTGGGTCGGAAGGCGAACTGCTCGTCTGGAATGACTTGCAGTTCTTGGGAGTGGGTTCTTAAACGGGTTAGGATAATTTTTTCTACAACTTTGCTCATAGCCGGGAGCAGGCTAATGGGCCGGTAGTTAGATGGGATGGTGTGATCTTTGTTGGGTTTTGGGATAAGGATTATGTTTGCTGTTTTCCAGCGGGTAGGGAAGTGTCTTAGTCTGAGTGTCGCGTTTGTTATGTTTAGTAGGGCCATGAGGCCCTTGTGTGGTAGTCGTTTAAGTGTCGTGTTATGTATATTGTCGGGTCCGGGGGCTTTTCTGTTTTTAAGTCTGCGTATTGTCAGTCTTAGTTCGTCAGGTGTTGCGGGGGGGATTATGTCATTGTATGGCTCTCTGTCGACGCGTCGGGCCGCGCGCTCAGCTACTGTCTCGAACTCCTCGTCTTCGTCGGGCAGCTGAGGCAGTCTACACTGCAGTTCCAGGCTGTCGGCGAAAGCCTCGGCCTTTTCCTGGTTCGTGTAAACCACCTCCACACTACCGTGGATTGGAGGAATTTTACGGCGAGCGGTCTGTCGCAGGGCCCTCTGCGTTTTCCAGAGGCTGTTGTCTTGTGGATCTAGCGACTCCAGGTGCCTAGTCCAGTTGTACATTCCAAATTCGTATCTTATTCATTAACTTTTTCTAGGTCTGTGTTATCCTGGAACAACAAAATTAAGAAGGCAATAAAGTTTAATCTGAATGAAGCACCCTATGTGTTTATCTGTGAATAAAGTATAGTATGTTCCTAATTTTTGGAATATGATACAAATAAATTACCTATACTTGTAACAAGACTATAATTACCACCTTGTTGAGATTATACCTAATTATTTTTTAAAATAAATTAAACACTTCAGATCATATTTCATATCAACAAATTAATTAAATATGCAAATATCCGAGCTATATAAACAACAATATATGCTGGAGGCATGTAGTTTCTTTTGATCAATATGATGAGACCCTTAATTGTGTTATCTTGTTTATTGTCAGTCAGGTATGTTAAAAAAATACAATACTACCGAGCGTTAAAGACCCATACTTTTATTGTAAATAATGAAAAGTCACACATTTAGAATAATTTCTATAAAACGAGTATATTATTTTATAATCAAAAAAAAATAAAAATAAAATTTGCACAAAATAATTTAAGAATGCTTTTTTTTCATTTATTATTTATTAGATAAAATATAAAAGATAAAATATGAAATGTACCTTAGTAGTCCAATTTATTAAGTTTATGTCAATCTCTTGGGTAAATATAAAAACAGGTTATAGACTTTTGTATCTTTTAGTTTGGCGTGGAATTCAAATTATTTTCCCGACAATTTCAAATTTGGCGCTGCAACCGCCGCCCAGCAAATAGAGGGAGCATGGAACGAAGATGGCAAGACTGAAACCATATGGGACAGATTTATCCACCAGAATCCAGACAGGGTAGGAGATCATTCTACTCCCGACATAGTCGCCGATTCTTACCACAAGTACAAGGAGGACATAGCATTGGCCAAGGCTATAGGTTTGAACCACTACCGAATGTCCATAGCTTGGACTAGAATCCTCCCCACTGGGTACGCTGATAAAATCAACCAAGCTGGAGTGGCGTATTACAAGAAATTGTTCGCAGAGATGAAAGCAAATGGAATCGAACCCATGGTGACTCTGCATCACTGGGATCTTCCCCAGAGCCTAGAAGATACTTACGGAGGGTGGTTGAACGAGACGGTTACGGATCTCTTCGCCGATTATGCTAGGGTATGCTTTGAACTCTTTAAGGATGATGTGAAAATATGGCTAACCATCAATGAGCCGAAGAACTTGTGTCGTTTAGGATATGGCACCGGAGGATGTGCTCCAGGTAAAAAAGGAAGCGGCATTAATGAATACATCTGCGCTAGGAATATTGTTTTGGGACATGCCAAGGCATACCGCATTTATGATCAGGAATTTAGGGCACAAAATAACGGTAAGAAATAGGAATAACGTTAAGGGAACTTCAAAAAAATATATATTCCATAAAAAGATTCTAACATTTTTGACAATGCAAATCTACCATTTCGGTTGTTTTTTTCGTTTCAGGGAAAGTTTCTATAGTCGTTGATACTCAATGGTACGAACCAAACACGAATTCTGATGAAGAGGCAAGAGAAAGAGCGTTACAGTTTAGTGTAAATATTTATTTTGTTACGTTTTATTTATCTTTCTATCCTCTGAATCATTTCTAGTTCGGTCTCTATGCAAATCCAATTTACAAAGGCAACTGGCCAGAAGTCATCATCAATCGTGTCGGCAATCGAAGCAATCTAGAGGGATTTGAAACTTCCCGCCTTCCGGCGTTCACCGATGAAGAAATTCAATTCATCAAGGGCACGTACGATTTTATGGCAATCAACTATTACTCTAGCCACATAGTTAAAGCTAAAGAAGAGGCTGACATCGGCGATCCAGATTTTGGCTTGGACGTAAACGTTAACGCATACGGACAATCCCCGTGCAATGGAACGCACGGCGTGGTGTGTATTTTCATGTAATCATAGAACGTACCTACCTTACGAAATTTTTGAACCTAACAAAACATCTCACAAAAGTTACTGACGTCTTACGTTGATGATCAATTTTTGCCGAGGCTATTAGTTAGAGTAAAATGAGTGTGAAGGATCCAAGTCCTATATATGAAAATTTTTATTATTGCAGGGTACACCTTCTTGTCTACGCAGTTTTCTCAATTGGCTGAGGAGCACTTATGGAGATATTGAATTTATTGTTACAGAAAATGGGTGCACTGATTCTGGATCCTTGGAAGATAATCGCAAAATTACATATTACCAGGTAAGAACTTGGGACGAATAATGAATCGCCATACAAAAAGAATATTCGTTGAGTCCGTAAATCGTATTTTAATGCGGAGTCACTTAGGTATTAATGAAAAAGGGTTTCCCAACCAAGCAATCTAACTACTCCAGAATCAAGAGTAAGATCAATTAAATGGAAAGCCTCTACTATTTTTAACTTCAAAATCTGCAAGTGTTTAAAGTGTAAACATTTTTTTTATGCAGGGTCATCTAAGCGCCTGTCTAGATGCTATATTGACTGATGGAATCAACCTGACCGGCTACACTGTATGGAGTTTGATAGACACTTGGGAATGGGGCGGGGGAATTGCGTAAGAAACGTTAGCTTTCATTTATATTGAATATTTTCAGTTCTGTTTTATATTCAGGGTAAAAATGGGTCTCAACAGCGTCAATTACTCGGATCCAGAAAGAACTAGGACTCCTAGAAAATCCGCCAAGTGGTTGACCGAAGTGATTAAAACCCGTTGTTTGGAAGATACCTGTTCGTAGGTGCCTGTAAATATGTACATACAGCTATGTTCTTTTACGTATTTGCCATTTCGTTGTAGAATTTTTTTTTGAGCAGTGCAATAAAAAAATTAAAAAAAATATAAATATACTTAACTGATATATGGTTTGGTTTTCTTTATTCTAAATAACATAACAAGTCCTTCCACAAATAAGATCCACTTCTTATTTGTGGAAGGGCGAAATGGGCGGTGACTATTAGACGCCGTCATTATAACCATCTTTCTCTATCGCACGGATTTCTATTACTTACTTTATCGCTCTCACATAACGGCCGATGAACCATGGGGACTTTCCGACCCTGTACAAAAGCAAGTGCCACAATAATGGTGATTATGCTTTTTCAGGGGTGAAATCGTGAAATCGTATCGATTAACCAGTTACTGATTATGGTTAGAAAATGGAATACCCTATTTTCATAATAACCTTATATATTTCTACAATATTAGGTCCCTTATTTACCAATTCGTTAAATTCACGTCTTCAGATATACATATACAGTGCCAGAAACATAAAATTTACTGTGTAAAAAAATATATTCGGCATTATAAATCGATGAAATTTGACATACAGGGTTTTAAGTGATGCTAATGATTAATTAAAAAAAGTTCCCAACGCGATCTTCCTAAAAGTCGCTTATAAAAAAAATGTCCCCCATAAGAACTGACACAGGGCAGGTACATGTAGGGGTGTCCAAAATATTGTAATTTAACCAAACTTACCTGATGAGTTATTACTCCTCAAAGTGGAGCCCTAAATTTCGAAAAAAAATCAATATTTCTGCAACACTTTACTGTATAAGAACCAAATTTGGTATATGATTTAGGTTTATTACTGGTCTCCTTTAACTATGATTTAAAGTTAATTGAAGCACTACAAGGTGCTCATTGCGGATGACTCGCCCCTAAAATTGTACTTTTTTTTCACTGACCGAAGTGAAAAATAGTAATACATATTAATTCACAGCAGAATTTAATTTTAATTTTTTTTACTTTTGTTAAATTTTAAAAAACTTTATGGTTTTCAAGAAAAACCGTACTGACTGACACAAGATTTTAACAGTGTTCGTTAGAAAATAATCAAAAAGTCAGTAGTAGGCTTTATCTTTCAAATTTGACAATTAGCCAAATAAATTTTACTTCACTTCTCTCCTAATTCTGCAAAAAGAACACAAGTACCTAGGTAAGTAGTTTTTAAATAAGCGAATATTGTATTAAGTAAAAAACACGAATAAATAATCAAAATAATCATTGATATTTTTTTAACAACAGTCGGAGGCAATTGTTGAAATAAAATAATTTTATTATTCTTATACGCGACACCCTGTATAATAATTCAAAAAGTTGTTTCAACATATCCCTATTTTTTTTACATTTTGGTCGTTCGTCATTTGTAGTATAACTTTATTAACAATAATATTCCATTGTGTAACTTTTTTTTTAGGCTGATAGCAAGTTTTTATCAATAATTATTATTAAATAGGTGTTGCATCTCAGTCTACTTCCAGACTTCAAATTTCATCCAGACAGCCGTACCAGCCAGGAACGCAGTCATTCTCGATCTCGATCGACCAGATCGTGGACTCCCCATCTGAGGGATATCTAGCACCACAATGGCGGAGGATGGTAAATTTCATTTTCCCTCGTTGGCTACCTATCTCAAGATCTTGTGTCACCCACTTGTTATTTAAGAGGAATCAAACACTTATAATAATCGGTATTACAATTAATCATCAAATTTGAAATGTTTTCCAACATATGCAAAACGCCATACCTTACTATAAATAGAAAAGGAATACTACAAGTACCGATATCTTAATTTAAGTTCTAACTGGCAGGCATTGTCACATCACGGTTGTTACATACATATTGTTAAAAATTTGTTAAAAATAGAACGTGATCGTGATTATTATCCATTCATCATACATACATGTATTTATAATAGATATATCAACATTAGACTAAAACACTGTTTGGATCTTTCCGAGAAAAGTTAGAGCAATATAAATAACTCCGTTCCACTACAACGTTTTTTTTGTTTTATATTTTAAATTAAATGCAAGTTGCTATACGTATATAATGTTTCTGAAACTTTTTGTGGATCGTTTCCAATAAACTTTCTAGTTAAAACAATGACATGAAATGTTCAAGCAAAGTCGCAATAACATTACTTAGTAAATAGACTTAATTAAAATGAATGAAAGCTGACCAAACCACTAGCACTGACGTCACTAAACGCGAACTCATAAGCTGTGAGACTCTAACGATATGGGCAAATTTCGAAGAAAATTCAAAAAGTATCCGAAGCGGATTCTTTTAGAAATAGTGTTTGTGGATGATATAGAAGACAAAGATTCATTTATTATTATAAGAATTCCCGATTCCAAAACTCTTGAGACGTTTTATGATTTCAAGTCCAGATCAAATGAAGATATACCGCAAATACTGTGCGGAGATTTTTTGTGAAGTATGCCAGAGAAAAATGTGTTAACCAAGTGATTGGCGTCAACAAAATAAGGAATGTGCCAAAAGAAATCACCACTTATCTCAATTTGCCTCTTCCGGAAACTTATACCAGGCACTGCTTTAGACGTTCTTCCACTACTCTGTTAGCCAACGCTGGGGTTGATATTACCAAAATTAATCGACATGGGGTCTGGAGTTCTACGACAAAATAAAATTTCAATCGCTCGCAAATAAATTGTTACCATCTTTAGCAGAGCCTACAGAACTTGCCAATAATACAACGTGCGCATCAGTAAACTTAAACAATTGCAGCAGCAGCCTGATTGAACACCAAGAATTAAAAGCTGCGGTAACTAACAGCACTGGATCTGGCATAAATTTAACATAAAAAATGACGAATTATTTTGACATTCGTTTTATGCTCTAGAACGAAAAAGACTATGGCGTTCTAGAAAATAAAATTATGTTGCAGCTAGGTGACAAAAAAGACTCACATTGTCAATTGAAAATTTAATGAAAATGTCGACTTGATGACAGTTTTCGAAACACTTTATTTTAATACCTAGGTTGTGCCGTGGGTTTTGAGACACCAGGTGTGGCTGAAAAAATCTAAAATATCGTTTAGGTGGTATAGTTTTCCCGAAGTAAATTGAAGAACCTATAATTTCAAGGTATGTACCAGGCTCGGTCGCTAAACAGCAACTCGGCATTGAAATATTTGAAAAACTTGTTCCCATATTTATTTAGCCATACCCATATATAGATCTGGTCGAACTAGTGTACAGGGGTAGAAATGTATACGACCAATTGAAGAATGCGAGCGCGGCCAAATGAAAACGAGCACGGTTGTATTGGGCTTCTGGGCAATAAATCACAGCAGACGACGGGCGGAATTTGGTGTGAATCAGGCAATTTTAATTTATTATAGGCACCTTCTATCAATCATTCATATTACAAATGCGAAAGGGAGAAGTAAGAGGGATATTTTGTTTACTAATATTATCACAACATGGCATTTTGGAGACCTTTTGAAACGGAACAAAACAAAATTTACCACCAATATAATAAAATTGTTAGAGGACATAAATAATTAAAATATGTGCCAAATGAACATATAATAGAAATTTTCTACACATTATATACAAATTATTATAATTTTTTACCTTTATCAGAAAATTTTTTAGGGACGCCTATGAAACTCATTAAATTTTATTACTAGACGTTTTCGTGCAAGTTCAACTGACTTCGGAAGGACTTTACTATTTTTGTTTTTAACTCCATATGAGTAAGAAATGGGTCAAAAAATGCCATTACAGGGAACATATCGAAATTTTTAGTCACCTTAAATAATTCTAGAACTTAAATGAAGAGTATTAGCAAAAGTGCAAATTTCCTGTTATCTTCCCACGGAAGTATTAATCAACCCACTTTTTACTTGAGAAGTAACAAACACATAATTATAATTATATTATATTAAGTACAGCCGATCATCAAACTGGGAAGTGTTTTCCAAGATATGCAAAAAAACGTACTATAAATGTTGTTAGGAATACTACTAATATTGGTATCTTATTATCTTAGCACGTACCTTTCATTGCCGCACCATTGTTACGACATTCATAAGCTCTTTGCATTCGAATGTTAAGCACGTGATCATGATTAAATATGTAACTGTTTTACTTCCAGTCTTCGAAATGTCATAGTGCCTTTAGGGATTGTTTTAAGAGAAAACTTTACGCTTATTTTTACTTGAATACAGAATGCTTTTATGAAACTATTAACACATTAATTAATCATAATAAGCACATGTCAAAAATATTAATTAGCAACTCTTCGAAGTCATCCGGTAAATTTTTTCTATAAACATTTCACAAAAGTTACTGTTTTTATTGCAATATTCTACTCATAGTAGTTTACAGTCATCATCACCAGAACTGACTCAGACCGCTATCAGTAGGAAAGAATTAACTTTTGGACCCAAGTACTGATTTTTGGTCAGTAACACAAAACGCACAACTTACCACAATTTCAGCCAATTTGACCTAGCCGACATTTTCATAGAGATTGTAACCTAGAAATAAAAATTAAATTGAGCAAGAGCATTGGACAAAGTGTGGATTGGATTCGTCATACAAACTTGTGTTATGGGTTGCATTCAGCCCACACAATCGAAGCGTCAGGCCGTGTTATTTCGAACATCTTTTCGGTGCGGTTGATTATGTAAAACCAATCAGAAATTAGGATCACTTAAACAAACTAATAATATTACATATATGGAACACAAACAATATATGGAACTAACAAAACGATGAAATAAAGAAACACGGCCTAACTCATCAATTTTATCGACTCAATGCAGTCGTGAATTGGATTAAATATCGTATAGTATCTTCTTTTGCACTGTGATTTCGAATTATTTCAAATATGTAATAGACAGTAGCCAATCGAATTATGTATTTTTAAAATCAGCCAATCAATGTCTAGTTTTTACGCCATATTCACGAAGTCGCAGTTAAAGTTAAAGTTTACAAAAGACAGAAGCACAGAATACTTAACGGTTTTTCTGTGACAGAAAATACATAGCTATAGGGTACGTTCCAAATTCGTATCTTGTTCATTAACTTTTCTAGGTCTGTGTTATCCTGGAACAACAAAATGAAGAAGGCAATAAAGTTTAATCTGAAAGAAGTACCCTACGTGCTGCGTGTTTATCTGTGAATAGAGTATAATATGTTGTATACCTAACTTTTGGAATATGATACAAATAAATTCCCTATACTTGTAACAAGACTATAATTACCACCTTGTTGAGATTATACTTATATTGTTTTTTAAAATAAATTAAACACTTCAGATCATATTTCATATCAACAAATTAATTAAATATGGAAACATTCAAGCTATTTAAACGACAGTATATGCTGGAGACATGTAGTTTCTTTTGATCAGCATGATGAGACCCTTAATTGTGTTATCTTGCTTATTATCAGTCAGGTATGTTAAAAAAAATATAAAACATTACTTACTGTTACAGGTATGCCGGTGTAATTTGTACAAATGTATCACATACTTTAATTTTAGTTTGGCGTGGAATTCAAATTACTTTCCCGACAATTTCAAATTTGGTGCTGCAACCGCTGCCCAGCAAGTAGAGGGAGCATGGGACGAAGACGGCAAGACTGAAACCATATGGGACAAATTTGTCCACCAGAACCCTGATAGGATAGGCGATCGTTCCTCTCCGGACATAGCCAGCGATTCTTACCACAAGTACAAAGAGGACATAGCTTTGGCCAAGGCTATAGGTTTGGACCACTACCGAATGTCCATAGCTTGGACCAGAATCCTCCCCACAGGGTTTGCTGATAAAATCAACCAGGCTGGAGTGGCGTATTATAAGAAACTGTTCGCTGAGATGAAAGCAAATGGAATTGAACCCATGGTGACGCTGCATCACTGGGATCTTCCCCAGAGCCTACAAGACTCTTACGGAGGGTGGTTGAACGAGACGATTACGGATCTCTTCGCCGATTACGCTAGGGTATGCTTTGAACTCTTTAAGGATGACGTGAAAATATGGCTAACCATCAATGAGCCGAAGAACTTGTGCCATTCGGGATATGGCACTGGTGGAGGAGCTCCAGGTGTAAGAGGGAGCGGCGTTAATGAATACATTTGCGCTAGGAACATTGTTTTGGGACATGCCAAAGCGTACCACATTTACGATCAGGAATTTCGAGCACAAAATAATGGTAGGGAATAGGAGTAATGTCAAGGGAACTGCAAATATATGTTTATAAAAAGATTCCAAGAGTTTTAATAATCTATATCTACCATTTCGGTTGTTGTTTTGTTTCAGGGAGAGTATCCATAGTCATTGATACTGACTGGTATGAACCAAACACTAATTCTGGTGAAGATGTTGAGGCAGCAGAGAGAGTGTTACAGTTTAATGTAAATAGTTATTCTGTTCCGTTTTATATATTTCTGTGGTCTGAATCATTTCTAGTTTGGTCTTTATGGAAATCCAGTCTACAAAGGCAACTGGCCGGAAGTCATCATCAATCGTGTCGGCAACCGAAGCAGTCTAGAGGGATTGGAAACTTCCCGCCTTCCGGCGTTCACCGATGAAGAAATTCAATTCATCAGGGGCACATACGATTTTATGGCAGTCAACTATTACTCCAGCAACATGGTTGAAGCTAAACCAGACGCTGACATCGGCGATCCAAATTTTGATAGCGACATAAGCGCTACCACATACAGAGAATCATCGTGGCCTACTTGCAATGGGACACACATCGTGGTGTGTATTTCAATATAATTATAGAAGAACGCATTTTCCTAATTTTTTAATTTGTTAAACATTAATAAAATTCCTCCCAAAAGTTACTGACGTCTTACGTGATTGATCAATTTTTGCCAAGGCTGTTAGAGTAAAGAATCCAAGTCCTATATCGGAAAGTTTTTTTTTTTTTGTATTGCAGGATACACCTTGGGGACTACGCAGTTTTCTCAACTGGTTGAAGACCACTTATGGAGATATTGAAATTGTTATTACAGAAAATGGGAGATCCGATAAAACTGGAGTCTTAGAGGATGATCACAGAGTTACATATATCCAGGTAATGACTTGGGACAAATAATGAACTGTCGTACAAAAAGGATATTCGTAATTCATATTTTATTGTGGGGCTACTTATTAATTTATTAGTGAAAAAGGGTTTGCCAACCAAGTAATCTAACTACTCCAGAACTAAGAGTAAGATCAATTAAATGGAAAGCCTTTACTATTTTTAACCTCAAAATCTACATGTGTTTAAAGTGTCAACAATTCTTGTTTTATGCAGGGCCATCTAAGCGCCTGTCTAGATGCTATATTCACCGATGGAATCAACCTGACCGGCTACACCGTGTGGAGTTTGATAGACACATGGGAATGGAGCGGGGGAGTATCGTAAGAAACGTTAGCTTTTATTTATATTGAATACTTTCAGTTCTGTTTTATATTCAGGATAGCCATGGGCCTCAACAGAGTGAATTTCTCGGATCCAGAGAGAACCAGGACTCCCAGAAAATCCGCCACGTGGCTGACCGAAGTGATTAAAAATCGTTGCTTGGAAGACACCTGTTCGTAAATGAACACGGCCGTGTTCTTTTATTCGTCAGACCAATAAAACATGCTTTTATGTAATAAATCACATCAAAATGATGAGTAAAACGAAATAACACTATTAATAACCACAAATATACTTGTGACTAATACATGGTTTGGTTTTCTTTATTTATTTGATATAATATTAAAAAAAAATCTATCTCCAAATGTCCCATTTTGTTGATAATTTTATGCATATTTTCGCACATATATAGTGTCGCTCACTAAGAACCAGGACATTTTAAACTGAAACAAAAAATTAAAATAAATAGGTATATTTGAAATTGATGAAATATCACAGTGCGTTTTAATAAGTAAATTATGGATTGAAAACCAGGTATAAATAATGATGGAAAAAATATCCTTAATTTCAGTAATAGTGTAACTTTATTAACAATAATATTCCATTGTGTAAGTTTTTTATAAATCGATAGCCAATTTTTAACAATTATTTTTATACAAACACTTACAATAATTGTTATTACAATTAGGTTTGAAATATTTTCCAAGATATGCCAAAAGCAATACCTTACTACAAATATTGTTAAGAATACTACAAGTATCGATATCTTATCAATAACTTAAGTTCTACTTGTTTTATAATAAACTGGCAGTTATTGTCACGCCACTGTTGTGACATTCATATCGTTAGAAATTGTTAAGAATAGCACGTGATCGTGATTATTATCCATTCCTTGGTACCGCAAAATATACCAAGAAAATCATAAATATGAAAGACGTTTTCTTGAATATGATACTAAATATTTTTTATAAAGGCTTAAACATACAATTGTCAAGTAAATATATACATCCTTATATCAATAACGTGCAGAGGTCTAAAAATTGAAGTGTTTGGGTAGATATATTGGCGAAAGAAGCGTTTTTAAAAATATGTGAAGTAGGTACATACCTACAAATATATGATATGTGTATCCATATCTCTAAGTACAGCAGATATACGTTTTAACTACCTACATTTAATTATTATTTTTCCAAAGTGTAATAATATATTTAGATAAGTTTGAGTATAAAGGATTGGAAATAAAATACTTTGGGTATTCCTAGTAATGCTAGCAATGATGAAGGTCCTTGTCTTGGTGTTGTCCCTTTTTTCTGCAGGGTAAGTCCGATATTTTTATGGTTAAGGATGGAGGTATTCATTTTTTCTTTGCAATAAGATATTGGATCGTTGAGCAATCCAAAACAGTTTCTAATAGTCAGAGCACGCGCATTCCGATATAACGCTTACGTTTGGCTCAAAATTCGTTGTTTTGAACCAAAGCAAAATCGCGTCTGACTGTTAGAGACTGTTTCTAATGCAGTAGACGCACAGCTAATTTGTTTTGAAGACTGACAGATGACGAGATCAATTCCCGGTACTTCCCTGAAGGCTTCAAGTTTGGCGTCGCCAATGCTGCCACCCAGATCGAGGGAGGCTGGCTCGAAGACGGCAAAACCGAAAGCGTCTGGGACCGTTTCGCCCACACTCATCCAGAGTTGATCGCTGATCGCTCCACGCCAGACATAGCTTGCGACTCCTACCACAAATACAAAGAAGATGTGGCCATGGTGAAAGCCATGGGACTGGACTACTACCGCCTATCCATCGCCTGGGCAAGGATCTTGCCCACGGGACACGCTGACAAAGTAAATCAGGCCGGCGTACAGTACTACAAGAACTTGTTCGCAGAACTGAAAGCTGCCAACGTGGAGCCCATGGTGACTCTGTACCACTGGGATCTTCCCCAGAATCTGGAGGATTTGCACGGAGGTTGGTTGGACGAAACGATGGCGGATCACTTCGCGGAATACGCGAGGTTGTGCTTCGAACTGTTTAAAGATGACGTGAAGATGTGGATCACCATCAACGAACCGAAGCAGGTCTGTCAAGGTGGATACGGCACTGGACTTCTCGCTCCTGGTGTCGTTTCCAATGGGGTTGGAGAGTACATATGCGCTAAGAATGTAATTTTGGCTCACGCGAAGGCTTACCACATCTACAATGATGAATTTAGGGCTACCAATCAAGGTACCTACGTTTTTAATTTAAATCAGTTATTGTTTGTCTCATTTTTTTTAAAGCTAAAAAACAATGTTCACTTTTGACTATTGTTATACGGAACAAATATTTTAAAAAGTTTTACACAGGAAATGGTATGTTGTTACGATCTCAATTGGAACCGCATAAAAACATTTAACTCATAAATTCTACGGAATCCATAGACGTCCAGAAAAATTTAGCCCTGTCTCATCTAGATATACTATATTCCGAGCTATATTACCGTATAATTACCATACGATTGTCAAGTTTTTTATGTTTAAAATCGCATTGTAATAAAGTATGTCGTAAAATATCTAAAGATTTATAATTATAATCAGGATAATCGCTTAATTTATCTCGAATCATGTTTAAAGTAGGAACTTTATTTTCTTTATACATATTATAAATTGTGCGCCGCATTACATCTGGTAAAATCGTCAATTTTCTTTAATTTTGTATTTTTCGGTTTCCTCTTTGTACCGTGATCAATCCTTTAATTACGCGATAAATTGTCGTTTTTGATATCTTAGTTAATTCGTTAATACGTTTCCTAACTTTTTTATCACATTGTTCGCTATTTTCAATTTTCAAACATTCATATATATTTAATATAATACGTTGACTTTTTACGTGTAAATCTTTGTTTTTAAACTCTTGAGTTTGTTTCGATACTTCCGACCGGTTCCACTATTTGGGGATTTTCCCGAGTTATTTCGTTATCTTCCGCTTCAAAGAGTCTCCAGAGAGCCACGCTAAATTACTAGATAATTACATATAACATTTATTTTAATAACTATTACCCTTTACTGGTTACGTTATGAACAAATAATAATATCAACTAATAAATAATAATACGTATTATACCAACAACATACCCCGCCAAGCAATGCTCTGCACTGCACTGGCAAAGCGGCAAAGCTAAGTGAACCCGTGTACCATACAAAAAAATTATTTACGACCTAGTGGACCAATACAGGTTTGCTTTGATGACCAGCGCGCCGCCGTCAATTCTACATCAGGCGGACTAGTTTATCAATACCGGACTCGCCGAATTGCTATTCGAGTATAAAGTACGAGCCACATCATGGTCAAAGCATAGGAAGAAATTTCAGGAGAAGTGCATACGGTCCTGAGCTTTAAGATTTACAGGTTCCAATTGACATCGTAACAATTATCCATGGGCGTAGCTAGTGGGGGGCAGGGGTGTGCACGGCCCACCCGAGAGAACCCGGTGCCCACCCTAGAAAAAAACATTGCGGCCTTTTTTTAGAATCAAAATCAAAACGTGTTCAAATTTGATATCGTTGAAAGCCTGATTGCGAGCGAGAGCTCTTTTTTTTTAAACGCCTCCATAGAGCTTGCAGCCCTGGCCCACTCCAAGCAAAAATTGTAGCTACACCCATGCCTATAATATACAGTTACTGTTTATAAACAGCGCGCATGCTATTACAAAAAAAAACTCTACTTCCTATAAATAGTTTCATTCAGCTTTTTAAGTTTTTAACTAACTTATGATTGAATTTTGAGTCTACGGTATTACGTGTTTGTTGATGTTTATGTACGGAAAAACATTCTCCTGATACCATCATCATATGGAACATACTACACACTAGAGTAGAGTCACTTGACTGCTTAAATGCTGTATATACGTAAACATTGCAACAGATACTGTGCATAAAGAAGATACGTGGTAACTTTACAAAAGAGTGGTAGTGAATTTTACTCGACGATTTTATACAACACCCAGAGATCAGTCTAGATTTGACCTAGGTTTATACCATTTTTATTAAATTTTTCCTTTCTTTGCCTTACCATTTTATTCATCCTCCCAATTTGCCACTTAAAGGAAGGATCGCTATGGTCATCGATACGACATGGTACGAACCCGGAAGTGACAGCGAAGAAGATCAGGAAGCATCAGAGAGAATCCTCCAGTTTAACGTAAGTCGTTTACTTTATTGTAGAGCTATTTTTAAAGATGGTCGAAGAAGTAAACGTCTATGATTTTGCCACACTGCTAAATGTTCTCTGTTGAAGTGTGTACATATGTAGTGCTCTCTTGGTTTGGATAACCTGAACTCGTCTACTTCCAACTTCACATTGAAAAGGTGACAATTGCAGATATTTACTTCCTTGTTCAACAACTATTATTGTCTTATACATTGTTTTTTGCATTGTACTCCAGGTGTGTGTTCCGTAATTAGTTCAGTAGAATTTCAGTAAAACGCACTAAAATTTTTGTTGAGGGGTTGGCGGGCTTGCTTAGAGAAACTGGGAAACTAACAACCTTACTGATAGACCGCACAACAGTTGATGCAAAATACGGTGTGTTCATTCTTCATTAAGTTTGTTCACTGATTTCCCTAGCCTAGCAGGTTGCCAACTACTCTTAACAAAAATATTTAGTGCGTTTTACTGAAATTCCGCTGAAGCTAATTATAGAACGGACCCCTGAAAGAGCCAGCACCATATACATGGTCAGTTCAGCAGATACAAAACTGTTGTTAAGTAGTAAATAGTCGGCGTTGTTTATCTTTCTCTTACTCAGCCATGTGTTTCAACGTTCTGCAAAAATCTAATTCGATTCGTCCAAAATTTTAGTTTGGCCTATACGCCAACCCGATCTTCATCGGAAACTGGCCACAAGTAGTGATAGACAGAGTCGCACAACGCAGTGAATTGGAAGGATTCAACTCTTCCCGCCTCCCCTCCTTCACCGACGAGGAAATCGCTTATGTCAAGGGTACCTACGATTATCTGGCCTTAAACCATTACTCCACCAACATGGCCAACGCCACAGCGGACTCACCAATTGGAGATCCAAGTTATGCAAACGACATTAGTGTATTGACTTGGAGGCAACCGGAGTGGCCGAGCGGTGCTGCTGATTGGTTTGCCGTAAGTATGATGATTCAAAACAATTATGGGAAATGTTATTTTAACGCATAGGTTGTCCCGTGGGGTTTGAGACATCTTCTGGTGTGGCTAAAGAAGACTTATGGTGATGTTGAAATAGTCATCACAGAAAATGGTCTTTCAGATACTACTGGCATAATGGAAGATGACCATAGAATATCGTATTATCAGGTAATTGTTTACCGTTTATTCTGCAGTTTCTAATATTTTTGCTTGAAGGGTTACTTGAGCGCTTGTTTGGACGCTATCTACGAAGACGGAGTGAACTTGTCGACCTACACGGCTTGGAGTATCATCGATGATTGGGAATGGAACGGCGGATACACGTAAGTAATATACATTTAAAATAATATTAAAAATATGCGAAAACAACTAAAATTCTTGACTTCTGTTATTCCGTCAGGTGCAATAAGGACTGTTGTAATACATACTACTCATTAAAGGGTTGATAAATTGATTTTGTTGCAGTTCATTCTTGGGCATGTACTACGTGAATTTCACGGATCCAGAAAGAACCAGGATTCCAAGAAAGTCTGCCAGTTGGTTCACAAACATGGTCGCCACTCGTTGCCTGGTAGATACTTGTACAGAATAAAAAGTCTCATTTATTATTTTAGTGTGTATATTTGCAAATAATAAGTTCACGTGATTTTAAGCATTTTGTTAAATTAGCAAAACATTCCTCTTTCCTCTTATCACCATTACAGTCATGCTTTTCCCACTGGAACACATTACATTTCGGTTACATTTTAGTTAGGTAGGTACGTACTAGAAAGTTTATTTGAAACGAACCGAAAAAAGTTTCATGAATATTATACAGGGTGAGCCATTAGTGTGAGAAAGTAAAATAACTCCCTTACTTATAATACAAAAAAAGAGTTTATATAAAAGTTATACAGAATCAAGAAACTTAAACTACAAAATTAATTTGATACATACAGGGTGATGGGTAAAAGCGGGACAGGCCAAATATTACATTTTTTAAATAGAACACCCTGTATATTTTTAAACATATGGATTTCCGAGAAAATATGGCGAAATAAACAGTTTATCATTTAGTGCGGGATTGCCAAGTTGTGTAGAATTTTGGAAAAAAAAACCTCGTAAAAGTTGTATTAAAAGGTGGCCATATCCCTGGCCTAGAAATAGTCAAATTTCTGGCGTTTTTAGGTACTGAAATCTTGAAAACTAAAACGTGTACAACAAAAGTAAGCACAAAAATAAAATCCTTGGTGTTCTGTTTATTCACTGTTACTATTTAAATTTACTCAAATAAAATAATAACTAAGAAAATAGCGTTTGTAAAACATGCGTTTGCTGTTATCCTAATCCCACATTTTAAGAATTATTTTCACGTACTTATAAATAAAAGTAAACAATTTTATATGTAGGACTAAGCAAGTAAATGTTATAAGAATATTTACATGTGGAGTTATATATAAAAAAGTTAGTATTTTCGTAGATTTCAGTACCTAAAACCTTGATGGTTTGATCGTTTTTTGCACCTGTTTATTCGTTTTACTGCGGCGTCTTTGAAAATACTCAGGTGGCATGACATAACATTCCTATTATTTGATAAGCTTTAGATTATTCAGTTATTAAATGTTTGAAATTATTTGTCTTTGCGGAAAACACTATTTAAAGAATATGGCGCCCTTAAGAAGAGCGTTTTTATGCGTAATTTTCAGTGAATTTATAGCAGTTTTTTGACAAGAGTTTTAGAAAATCTAAGCAAGTTGAAAACAGTACCTTCTTATTTGTATTTACCACCCAATGAAATGCGTTATGAATGTTTCAAAAATTGAGTAATTTGAGGAAAAATAGTCAAATGTCTAAAAATGAGAAACAAATAATATAAATTCGATTTGCAGTGTACTGTATCTTTCAAATACTCTTACCAATTCCGACAGGGAAATACAGGATGTAAGAAGTTTGACTGCTATTACTTCAGCATGAGATAGAGTAATCGTAAATGAACAAAAAAGTTGAATATTACAGGGGTGTAAGATTAACAGTTTTCAAAACATAGCGAGTATTAGTATTGAGGAGTTTCATCACAACGTGACAACAGCGTTTAACCTGCTGATATACACCACGTGTGTACGAGGCAGACTTGTCCTACGGAAAAAATGTAAACAACTATTATTGTAAAACAATTAGTAAATTTCGAGACAATTGTTTTCCAGTTTTTAAATAAATAAAATAAAATGTATCGATTTTGTAGTACGAAGATAGTGTTGTGCTTAAAGTTTAGCTCGAATTTTAGTAATTATGAATCTCTTTAAACAGGAACTTAACTTTTAATCAAATTATTTATTTGAAAAATATGTAGTTAAAGTACCCATAGATTCACATCGTCCAAATAGTCATACGTATTAAAAATAATTTATGTACTTACCAAAAAGCAAAATTCAGTAATTTCAGTAGTTTTCATAGATTTGTAGTTGTTTTTTTGTATCGTACTCTTTCATTTAGTATATTCGTGAAAATGAATCTGTTAGTAAATTCGTGAAAACGAATCTTTTAGTAAATTCGTGAAAATGGATAATTTAGTAAATTCGTGAAAATGAATGACTTGCAACCTCCTGAATTATTTATCAATAATTTTTAAGGGTCCAAACGTTCAAGTGTATGGACATACTAGAGAAACGTGATATTTTGATAAGTACCTAAAGAGTATAAAAGATTAGAAATAATATAATTCGCGTAGTCCGTAACAATAACCTTTCGGAATCATGAAGGTCGTTATCTTCGTTTTGTCCCTGATATCACTGGGGTAAGTCCAATGCTTTTATAGGTACGTTTTATAACTCTGATCTAAATGTAAAGACTAAGGTACTAAAGAGAAAAAACATTTTTTCCGTAGAATATTTGATACTGATAAAAAGAAGTTAATAAAAATCAAGTAAGATGTTGTCCCATAGACAAAAATTAAAAATGTATAATTTACTTTAATCATAAATTAATGTAATTTATAAAAATTCATGTTACATAGGTACTTTTAACCAACATTATTTATTTTCTCTTCTTTAATAAATTTTTAACTTGGCTAAATTTCAGTTTTCTTTCCTAATCTCACAATCAGCTGAATAAGTACATAAGTGCGAAATAATTCAGTGGGTGATTTCCTGTTGAAAAATAAAAAATCTCATTTGATCATCCACTGTGAAAATACAACCGCTTAAAGAGGGTGCCAAAAAAGTAGTTTTTAATTTTTTTCTGAAATACCGAAAACCAACAAAAATGAAATTAAGTAGACGTTTTTTGCTGACGAGAAGACACTCAGTAAACAATTTGTTGATTTTCTCCTTGTAAGGGGTAGAAAAAGCCACCTCTAAGACTTGTTTCATATGTAATTTTTTTTCGTAAAATTAACTATTTCTAAGCAAAAAATTTATTTAAAATTAATTACATGGTATGGTTGATATAGAGTATAACAGTAAACATTTTATAAAACTATAATTTATCTAGTAGGCGACTGTCACGTTGACATTTTGTAATGGCAACTTAATTGTTAGAATTAATACAATAATTTTGTTAAATATGTGAAGAAACAAACATTCAACATTTAATATAATTTCTATTAATATTTAATAATTTAAAACAGTTTGTTTCTTCGCAAATTTAATAAAATTATAGAATTAATTATAACAATTAAGTTGCCATTACAAAATGCCAACTTGACAACCTCCTACTAGATAAATTATTAAATAGATTATTTGTTCAGAAATCTTGCAAAAAATTACAAGAGGCCTTTTTTGTTTAGAATGAATCAAGCTATCTGAAATGAATTTTTAAATGGCAAGGTAAGAAATAAAAGTTATGGATAAAACAAGTTAGGGGTGGCTTTTTCTACACCTTACAACCGTAAGGGAAAATCAATAAATTGTTTACTGATTGTCTTCTCAGCAGCAAAAAACGTTTACTTAATTCATTTTTGTCAGTTTTTGGTAGGTATTTCAGAAAAAAATTAACTACTTTTTTGGCACCCTTAAGCGGTTGTATCTTCACAGGGCATGCTCAAATGAGATTTTTTTATATAAAGGACCCATCTTATTTTTCAACAGGAAATCACCCCCTTAATTTTTTTTGGCACTTATTTATTTACACCCTGTATACACATATTTTTGATCAGAAAATCAGGTTTCGCGTACTCTTTAGGTGTCTAGTTTCCTAATATCCATTATATTTTAGATTCACAGACGACGAGATCAATTCCCGGTACTTCCCCAAAAACTTCAAATTTGGCGTCGCCAATGCTGCCACCCAGATCGAGGGTGGCTGGCTCGAAGACGGCAAAACCGAAAGCGTCTGGGATCATTTCGCCCACACCTATCCAGAGAAGATCGTTGACCGCTCCACCCCCGACATCGCTTGCGATTCCTACCACAAATACAAAGAAGACGTGGCCATGGTGAAAGCCATGGGACTGGATCACTACCGCCTGTCCATCGCCTGGACCAGAATCTTACCCACGGGATACCCCGACAAGGTAAACCAGGCCGGAGTGCAGTACTACAAGAACTTGTTCGCCGAACTGAAAGCTGTCAACGTGGAACCTATGGTGACGCTTTACCACTGGGATCTTCCTCAATCCTTGGAGGATGAGCTTGGAGGTTGGTTGAACGAAACTGTGGCGGATCTCTTCGCGGAATACGCGAGGATCTGCTTCGAACTCTTTAAAGATGACGTAAAGATCTGGATCACCATCAACGAACCGAAACAAGTCTGTAATTCTGGTTATGGTACTGGATTTTTTGCTCCTGGCGTAGTTTCCAATGGGGTTGGAGAGTACATATGCGCTAAAAATGTAATTTTGGCTCATGCGAAGGCTTACCACATCTACGACAAGGAATTTAGGGCCACCAATCAAGGTAGGCTTCAGCTTCAATTTTTCAGTTCGCTTTGTTTAGGCTGCGCAAGTTCGGTATTAACATCTCGATGCTTTGTATGTGTTTTAACTTTTTCTAAATGCAAGAAATGAAGAGACAAAGAGCGTCTAGATGTTAATACCGCACTTACCTGCAATCTTTGCAGGAAGAGTTGCTATGGTCGTCGACACGACATGGTTTGAACCCGGAAGTGACAGTGCAGAAGATCAAGAAGCGTCCGAAAGAGCCCTCCAATTCAACGTAAGAGACTTATTTTACAAATAAAACCGTAAGCGACAACTCATAAATGTCCGATTAATGAATTTTCAGTTGGGCCTCTACGCCAACCCTATCTTCATCGGCAATTGGCCTCAGGTGGTGATAGACAGAGTCGCACAACGCAGTGCGTTGGAAGGATTCGCCACTTCCCGTCTCCCAGCCTTCACCGACGAGGAAATAGCTTATGTCAAGGGTACCTATGATTACCTGGCGCTGAACCACTACTCTACCAATATGATTAACGCCACCGCAGATGCACCAATTGGTAACACAAGTTATGAAAACGACGTCAGCGTCGTGTTATGGAGAAAGCCAGAATGGCCTAGCAGCTCTGCTTTTTGGACTGGCGTAAGTCTCTTTCCAAAAAAAAGTTGTGAAAAAATTCTTAGGTTTATGGAAAACGTTATTTTAACACGTAGGCTGTTCCGTGGGGTTTGAGGCATCTTCTTGTATGGCTGAAGAAGACTTATGGTGATGTTGAAATCGTCATCACAGAAAGTGGCCTTTCAGATACCACGGGAATAATGGAAGATGACCATAGAATAACATATTATCAGGTAACTGTTTACCCTTTATTGTGCAGTTTCTAATATTTTTGCTTGAAGGGTTACTTGAGCGCTTGCTTGGACGCCATCTACGAAGACGGTGTCAACTTGTCGACCTACACGGTTTGGAGTATCATCGATGATTGGGAATGGAACGGTGGATACACGTAAGTAACGTACATTTAAAATAATATTAAAAATATTTGCAAACAACTAAAGTTATCTCACCAATAACTTCTGTTATTCCGTCAGGTGCAACAAAGACGGATATTAAGGAAAAGGGTCCAGTTGCTAGAGGTTTTGAGGTGGCAGTAATTCCTAAGTGCACAATTTTTTGCACATGACTAGGATTTTGCTAGTAGGTGAGGATTTCTCTGCACTGGAGTGGACCGGGAAAATTCGGGAAATGGCCGGAAAACTACAAAAAAAAAACGCATTTCGTGTACATCTTGAAAAGTATCGAGAATTTCACAAACATGCAAAGGTTCAGATTTGTATAGCATAGAATTCTGTACAAAAAAGGTTCTTATAGATTTTTTCGTACAGTGCGTTATTTAACAGACATTTAGGTATTTACATAAAATGACGATTCTTATGCAAATCAGCCAAAGCGGCGCTGCACTAAATGTGCGACTACTCTCTCGTTTGTCGATGACAATGCATGAAAGTATATTATATCTTTACTAATGATAAATAACTTTTCGGTTGTGATAGTGGAAAATTTTAAACTAGAACAACGAACTCCTGATGAGAAAATGTGTGAGTAATTCTGTCTCCTGAAATGCTGTCATCAATTTTGACAATAAGACAGAAAATGTGTTGCGCAATTTATAAATTACCTGATACTGTAATGGATAAAGTTAAAACGTTAAAAGTGTACAAGTCTATGGAAGAAGATTTGAATTTTTATATCTATGTTTAATAATTATTGTTTTTCCATAAAAACGAGAGTGGCGACGAGATTTCGTATACAAAGCGTTCTTATAGCGACGAAGATGAGTTATCATAGATAACTCAGTGGATCTAGTGTATATTTTGTGAATTACATTAAAAAAAACATACCAGCTGTAGTAAATCCTAAATTTTCTACGAATCTCTTGTCTCTTTGTATTATTTCACCTTCATCCCAAATTTTCTAAATAAAATTTTGGGACAAAATTCAGTTTTCTCAAAAATATCACAAATATCTTTTTTATAAAGAATTTTATGTTGCACAACTTTAGTCATTTGTATGTTTGTGAGATTCTTAATACTTTCCAAGTTGATCACGAAATAAGTTTTTTTGCACTTTTCCAACTATTTCCCGAATTTTTCCGGTCCGCTCCCGTGCAGAACAATTGTTTGTTTTTTCTCATCTACTAGCAAAAAACTAGCTAAACGCAAAAAATTGTGCACTTCGGAATTAATGCCATCTTTAAATACAATTTTGACTAAGGGCGATTCAACTAAAATGTACTCGTATTGTATATATAAAATGCATTCACTATTTTGTTGCAGTTCATTCTTGGGCATGTACTACGTGAATTTCACGGATCCAGAAAGAACCAGGATTCCAAGAAAGTCTGCCAGTTGGTTCACAAACATGGTCGCCACACGTTGCCTGGTAGACACTTGTACAGAATAAGAAATCTCATTTATTATTCTAGTGTGTATATTTGTAATTGTAAATAGGTAAAATGTTTCACGTGACTTAGCATTTCGTTAAATTAGCAATACATTCCTCTTTCCTCTTATTACCACCATTACAGTCAGGCTCTTCCCACTAAACAAGAAAAAGTTTCATGAACGATATATACAGGGTGTTCTACAAGCTCAAGCTCTAAACTTTGACAAAGGGTAGCCGTGTTAATTTCAAACATTTTTTTTAAATGAACATAGATCCGATTCGTTTTTGTTTAGATTTACAAGCATTTAAAAAAATATAATTTCATATTTCAAAGTAGCCTGATAAAAAAAAATTATGGTATACGTAACAATAATTATTATTTATGTTTAAAGTTTAAACATTAGTCAACCTTTAGTAATTAACAAATCTTAAGACTATAAAAATTGCTCAAAATGTCCACCCACGGCTCGAATGCAAGCCTCACATTGGCCAACTGAAGATTCCGTCACTCGACGGATGAGATTTGGATCATTTCTTATCTGGATAACTGCATTCTTTCAAGTAACTTCTGACGGGTAGTGATTTCAACATGGTAGGTAAGCTGCTTCATATGTCCCCATAAATAAAAGTCCAAAGGATTTAGATATGGGGAACGCGGTGGCCATGCTATTAGACCTTGTTGACCTATCCATTTATTCCGGAAATGATCATTTAACCAAGCAGATACTTGTCTCCACCTAGGTGGTGGTGAACCATCGTGCTGATGCCATATATTTTTAACAATACTAAGCTTTCCGTCATCAATAAAGACAAAAAGGATGTTTTCCAAGAATGTTCTATACAGATTTGCGGTTAAACGATCACTTAAAACATGTACTACAGGCAGTAAATTATTGTTGAAAATGCCATCCCCAAAGTTGACACTGAAAAATTGCTGAAATCGTCGTGATCTAATCATGCGGATTTTGTAACGTCCAGATATGTTCAGTATGATTCACCGGCCAACAAAAAAAAAGTTATATGACCTTTACATGCGGCATATGATTTCCTGTGTATTGTTGTCTCCTGAGCACGAATCCATAGTCTGTTTTGTCCCATTACCCTTGAGTTTTCCGTAAATCGCTGAATACCTTTAGAAAATCGCTAAAAATCTTCAGTAAAAAATCAGTAAAATGAAGAAATTTAGGAAGTGACTAGATCTTAACACGTGACACATGTTTTTCGACGTAATTTTACCTCCTGGATCCGCAGCCGTTGTCAGAATTACTCCATAACCCTGTAGTCTTCAAAAAATCACTGAAGATCTTCAGAAGTCAAAATATGCAGGTAACAAATTTAGATTTTGGTCACCCTATAGCACTTTAGAACTTAAGTAGATAGTTTTTTCTACGCAAAGCAAGTGCTGAATGCTAAATACCAACATTTCAACTGGAAAATTTTCTGTTAGATTTCCCATCAATATATTCGTCATACCACTTGTTATTTGAGAAGTAACAAACACTTATAATTGTTATTACAGATGATCATCAAATTTGGAAGTGTTTTCGAAGATATGCTTAAAAAAACGTACTATAGATGTTGTTAAGAATACTACTAATATCGATATATTATTATCTTCATCAACAACTAGCAGAATTTTAAGTCCCACTTGTTTTAAAATAAACTAACAAGTACCATTAATTGTCGTACCATTATTACGTACGACGCTGATAAGTTTTTTGCTAAAAATATTCGGATGTTAAGAAATACAGCACGTGATCATGATTAAATGCAACTGTTTCACTACCAATCTTCGCAATGTCATTGCGAGATTGTTCTCTTAAGAGTAATTGTCAGTGAATTTAGAGTTTTTGAAAATCTAAGCAAGTTAGAAACAGTATATTTTTAGGTACTACCCAATGAATGCGTTATGAATGTTTAAAAAATTGAGTCATTTGAGAAGAAATAGGCAAATGTCTAAAAATGAGAAAGAAATAATGTAAATTCGATTTGCAGTGTGTTGTCTCTTCATGGGCGTAGCTAGGGGGCAGGGGTGTCGACGGCCCATCCCAGAAAGCCCGGTGCCCACCCCAGAAAATAAGTCATTTCGTTAAGTCGGTGACTGCGTGGCCTTTTTTTAGGATCAAATCAAAACGTGTTCAAATTTTATATTGGTAAGTCGTTTTTCTTTAAGCCTACATAGAGTTTGTAGCTCTGGGCCAACCCCAAGCAAAGAGTGTAGCTACGCCCATGTGTCTCTTTCAAATAATTTTACCATTCCCGACAGGAAAATATGTGACGTACAAAATGAGTAAGATTTTAGCGCTAAAAATATAAATTTGATAATTCAAGTAGTAAACTGTCTCAACTAAAGGGGCGTAGTTACTTTTTAAGATTTTTCTATAAAATTTGGTAGGTATCTGAGTTATCTTAAGAAATGGAATTTTAAAAAACTTCAATGTTTCGTAACTTTTTAATGGAGCTAAATTGAAGCTTGATCTAAATCGATTTACCTTCTCAAGTTGCAGAATATGACAACGCGTTCTCATAGATTTGTAGTTTTTTTGTATCATTTAGTGAATTCGTGAAATGAATGAATTACAACCTCCTTAAATTATTTATCAATAATACACGTTCAAGTGTATACAGGGTGTCCACACTTAACTAGACAGCAATACAATAATGTGTTATAATTAGAAAATAGCATTAGAAACATTTTGGGAAGCATTGATGGCAGAACTATTCAGTGTTACCGCAAGGGTTCAGAAATGTATCGAACAAGAAGGCATCGTTTTTGAACATTTATTAACTTAACTTTATTACTGTTTATATTGTTGACGTTACTGGTTATGCATTTCATTGAAATAAATGTGAAAAACTTCAGATGCCTATTTCTTATTTATTTTTCAATTGAAGAGACTTATGTACTAATAATTTTTTCTTTTAAACTATGTAAATATATACAGGGTGTTCCATTAAAAAAAAAACATAATTTTTAAAAAATTACGAAAACGCGATGCTCAATTGTTTTTTCGATTGCACCATCGATGGAAAAAATGCTACTAGTTTGCTAATTTAATCGATTTCGTATTTCCAATAATAACGGAGTTAGCAATAGTGCGCCGATAAGTGTGGACACCCTGTAGATATACTGGCAAGCGGAACGTGTTTAAAAATATATTAAGTATGACGTACCTTCCAAAATATGGTACTTGTAGCTGTATCTCTTAAATAGATAAATTTTTAATTGCATTGAATATTTTTCCAAAATGTAAATGGATTAGTGATATATTTAGATAAGTACCTAAAGAGTATAAAAGATTAGAAATAATATAATTCGAGTAGTCCGTAACAATAACTTTACGGAATCATGAAGCTCTTCATCTTCGTTTTGTCTCTGATATCTCTGGGGTAAGTCCAATGTTTTTATAGGTACGTTTTATAACTCTCTGATTTAAATGTAAAGACTAAGGTACTAAGGAGAAAAAACATTTTTTTTCCGTAGAATATTTGATACTGATAAAAAGAAGTTAATAAAAATCTAGTAGGACGTTGTCCCATAGACAAAACTTAGAAATTTATAGTTTGCTTTAATCATAAATTAATCAAATTTATAAAAATTCATGTTACATACTTTCTTTAATCAACATTATCTGTTTTGCTTATACAAATTTTTGACTGCTAAATTTCATTTTTCTTACATAATATAAACTGAATTACTTTGACAAAAGGAACATGACGATTCGTGATTTTGTCTATTCGTTTAAGCCTAACGGATTTACGATTAATATCCAGGACAGATCCATGTATCTTAGGATCAAAAACAGACAAAATCATATAGCTATAGAATCCATCTCAAAAACGATATACAGGGTGTAAATAAATAAGTGCAAAAAAATTCGGTGGGTCAAAAACAAACATTCAATATTTATTATAGTTTCTATTAGTTTTTAATAATTTATAACAGTTTGATTTTTCACATATTTAATAAAATTATTGAATTGATTATAACAATTAAGTTGCCATTACAAATTGTCAACGTGACAGCAGCCTACTAGATAAATTACAGTTCGATAAAACTACCCTATGCCAATCACGCCGTGTAATAGATTTTAAATAGATTTTTTACCCAGAAACCGTTAATCTTGCAAAAAATTACAAGAGGCCTTTTTTGTTTAAAATGAATCAGGCTATCTCAAATGAATTTTTAAATGGTAAGGTTGTATTAAGAAATAAAAGTTACGTGTGAAATAAGTCTTAGGGGTGTTTCTTTCTATACCTTATAACCGTAAGGGAAAATCAACAAATAGTTTACTGAGTGCCTTCTCGATAGCAAGAAACGTCTATTTAATTTCATTTCTGTAATTTTTTGGTATTTCAGAAAAAAATAAAATCTACTTTTTTGGCACCCTCTTTAAGAGTCCGTCGCGCGCTTGAAATAAACCCATTTTAAGGGTTCGGCCCATAACACATATTTGGAAAACGAATAAACATAGCGGTTTAAATCAAAAACCAATCGAAAGACAAAGTGTTTTCCTACTGCTGTCTTGTAACAGTTTTTTCAAAATTGGTTTCTAATTGTTTAAATTTAAAGAGTAAACTATGCAAGAAATCGTCATATTTACAATTTATTTACGTAAAAATAAAGGCTTAAATCAAAAATTGCTTACAAGAGGGAAGTGGGTCTATCTTTTAGCTTTGCAATGATACCAAAATTATATTGATTTGATAAAAATTACTCAAAATTCTATGCTAAATCCCGAACGTCTACAACTTCAGAAACGAATATATTTTAAATGCTGCAACCACGTGTGTTTTACTCAGTGGGATGGGCTTAGAGATTGGTAATTGCGGACAGGACCGGAGTTCAAAGAAATATCTAGTCAGTGATAATCTATACGTTTTCAATTGAGAGTATTGAATTAATCGATCTTGCGGGGTTCGATTCTTTTATTTTCATTGGAAGAAGTTTTTGCATCCAATTAGATATTATATCAGAGATTGATATAAAAACTATCTTGAGTTAAAAGTTGTACGGCACAGCCAGGCAACGTTATTTCTAGCGGAAAACTAAAAAATGTATTTTTTAATAAATGTTTTTACTGCACTATCAGCGGTAATAATTAAATTTTTAATAGTAATAGTATATTTAATTTGTACAGCACAACATTTCGGCGTTTCCATCCCAGCCCATGTTTATTAAAGGAAATGCCGACAATAATCCCGTTTTCGTTTTTTGCCGTTTTTCTTGAGAAAGTATACGTTTTTTGTTTCCAAATGCACCTGGTCATACTAGTGAAATAACTCAATTATGATCGAGTGCTCGTTGATGAATATTGACGATTTTTAATTATTTTTGGTCATATTGAACTTATTCTCCGAGATTTCTATTCGGATGCCTGTTATTAAAAATGACTGCCGCTTCTTGATGAGTTTTATAATCATCTCCCACAATCAAAACTATTTAAATTTTCTCCTAAGAAGTTAACAGAGCTGCCATTTCTTGTATTTTATAAATTGTAACTAGCGTTTTGACGTTTGCTATCAAAAATTCCATTGGTTTGTCAGTGCATCTTACAGGAGAAGGTAAGGTAGTCGGATTTTTGTAATTTTTGATATTTATGGTATGTGTAGTTTGGACCTTGAATAAGAATTTTTCGAAGTAGTTCGACGCAACGTTCATAAATTACCGAGATAATCAATTTTGAAGTTTTACCTGACAGCTAAATCCACTAGCATTATGTGACCCATTTCTCAACTGGGAGCGTGGCGTAATTGGTAGCGTTCGGGACTGACAGTCACGAGATGGCTGGTTCGAGTCCGTCGCGTGACATTTTTTTTTTCAAAACGCACCATATAGTTTTTTATTATTTTTTTCATCTCGAAAATTATGAACAAACGAAATATTATAGTAAACACTTACGTATATGTAGAAATATTCTTCAAATATTTCATTAAAATGCACAATTGGTTGATAAACAATATTTATTATGAATTAACAATAAAGTTTCTTTAAAAAAAAACAAACAAGGTCAGGTAGGTTTTTTATTTTAATTTTAGTATTTGAAATTTTACGCAGTGTGGCATAAGCCAGAATGATAGTTATCATAGAAACATGGGAAGCAGAAACTTTCTATGCCCGAGCAGGTGTGTTTTTTTAATCACGACCCACACAACCTAGCTCAAAATGTTAATTAAACACTTGAAAAATATTCCTACATACAGTTATCATAATATTTCGTTTGTTCATAATTTTCGAGATAAGAAAAAAAAGAAAGGAAGCTAGATGCTTAAAAAATTTCTGCTTCCCATTTTTTTTATGATAACTACTATTCTGGCTCGTGCCACACTGCGTGTCAAATAGTAACATAAATATAAAATAAAAGAACATCCTACCTGACCTCGTTTGTTTTTTTTAATGAAATCTTATTGTTAGTTCATAATAAATATTGTTTATCAACCAATTGTGCTTTTTAATGAAATATTTGAATATTCCTACATATACATAAGTATTTATTATAATATTTCGTTTGTTCATAATTTTCGAGATGAAAAAAAATAATAAAATACCATATGGTGCGTTATGAAAAAAAAAAAAATTTCACGCGACGGACTCGAACTAGCGATATACTGACTGTCAGTTCCTAACGCTACCTATTAGGCCACGCTCCCAGTTGAGGAGTGTGTCACATCTAGTGGATTTAGCTGTCAGGTAAAACTTCAAAATCGATTATCTCGGTAAATTATGAACGTAGCGTAGAACTACTTCGAAAAATTGTTATTCAAGGTCCAAACTACACATACCATAAATATCAAAAATTACAAAAATCCGACTACCTTACCTGTTAGATTTAATGTCTATCTCTAGACGTAAATTATCAATGCTAATACGGAGAAGAGTTTGTAAAAATAACAAAATCTGTTTTTTAATGGTAAATGGATAATATTGGATACCTGACCGTAGTTTTCTATTTGGATCAACTTTAAATAACGATTGTCGATATTTTAAAAAATAAAGGTACTTTACTCTTGAGCAAAATTTACATTTTTCGACAAACCTCGTATACGACTGCAAAAAATTGAAATCTGATTATTTCATTTTGGATTTTAGGCCATGCAGAACTCTTCATCAAGAATAACTTTTTCTCATAAAACCAAAAAAGAGAAGGAGCGTTAAATTGACGTCCACGGGATGTCGGTTATTCAATTTTGTATTGCGATGAAATTTGTTTGTACAATTGCGGTACAATAATTGTATTAATTCTAAATTGACACAATTATTGAAGTAAAAATTGTAACGTTAGTTTCACGTTTAAATCAACCTAAATACGTCCACCGTAAAATCATCGTAGTGGGAGAGCGATAGTCTCCGCCTCCAGCTGTAACGCCCGTGCACCCGACCCCGCAGCGATACCTTAGCAGTGTACAGAGAACGGACTCTTAAGCGGTTGTATCTTCATAGAGGGGATGTTCAAATGAGATTTTTTTATATGAAAGACCCCATCACCTTATTTTTCAACAGGGAATCACCCCCTGAATTTTTTCGCACTTATTTATTTACACACACTGTATAAACATAAAATCAGCTGTCGCGTATTCTTTAGGTGTCTAGTTTCCTAATATCCGATTATATTTTAGATTCGCAGACGACGAGATCAATTCCCGGTACTTCCCCGAAAACTTCAAATTTGGCGTTGCCAATGCTGCCCCCCAGATCGAGGGTGGCTGGCTAGAAGACGGCAAAACCGAAACCGTCTGGGACCATTTCGCCCACACCCGTCCGGAGATGATCGTCGACCGTTCCACTCCCGACATCGCTTGCGACTCCTACCACAAATACAAAGAAGACGTGGCCATGGTGAAAGCCATGGGACTGGACTACTACCGCCTGTCCATCGCCTGGGCCAGAATCTTACCCACGGGATACCCTGACAAGATAAACCAGGCCGGAGTGCAATACTACAAGAACTTGTTTGCCGAACTGAAAGCTGTCAACGTGGAGCCCATGGTGACGCTTTACCACTGGGATCTTCCTCAATCCTTGGAGGATGAGCTTGGAGGTTGGTTGAACGAAACTGTGGCGGATCTCTTCGCGGAATACGCGAGGCTGTGCTTCGAACTCTTTAAAGACGACGTGAAGATGTGGATCACCATCAACGAACCGAAACAGGTCTGCCAGGCTGGATATGGTACTGGATTTTTTGCTCCTGGCGTAGTTTCCAATGGGGTGGGAGAGTACATCTGCACCAAAAATGTGATTTTGGCCCACGCCAAAGCCTACCACATCTACGACAACGAATTTAGGGCCGCCAGTCAAGGTAGGTTTCAGTTTCAGTTTTCATGGTTCGCTTTGTTTAGGCTGTGCAAGTTCGGTATTAACATCTAGATGTTTTGGATGTGTTTTGACCTTTTCTAAATGCAACAAATGCAAAGACAAAGAGCGTCTAGGTGTTAATACCGAACTTACCTGCAATCTTTGCAGGAAGAGTTGCTATGGTCGTCGACACGACATGGTTCGAACCCGCAAGTGACAGTGCAGAAGATCAAGAAGCGTCTGAAAGAGCCCTCCAATTCAACGTAAGAGACTTATTTTACAAATAAAACCGTAAGCGACAACTCATAAAAATAAACTCAAAAAAAATTTCAGTTGGGCCTCTACGCCAACCCTATCTTCATCGGCAATTGGCCTCAGGTGGTGATAGACAGAGTCGCACAACGCAGTGCATTGGAAGGATTTGCTACTTCTCGCCTCCCTGCCTTCACCGAAGAGGAAATCGCTTATGTCAAGGGTACCTATGATTACCTGGCGCTGAACCACTACGCTACCAATATGATTAACGCCACCTCAGACGCACCAATTGCCGATCCAGCTTATTGGAAGGATATCAGCGTCGTGACATGGAAAAAGCCAGAATGGCCTAGCGGCTCTGCTGATTGGTTTGGCGTAAGTTTCTTTCCAAAAAAAGTAACGAAAAAATTATTAAGTTTATGGGAAACGTTATTTTAACACGTAGGTTGTTCCATGGGGTTTGAGACATCTTCTTGTGTGGCTGAAGAAGACTTATGGTGATGTTGAAATCGTCATCACAGAAAATGGTCTTTCAGATACCACGGGAATAATGGAAGATGACCACAGAATATCATACTACCAGGTATATTTTAAGCACTTTTATATGTTTTTCCTACAATTTCTTTTGTTTACTTAAAGGGCTATTTGAGCGCTTGCTTGGACGCCATCTACGAAGATGGAGTCAACTTGTCGACCTACACGGCTTGGAGTATTATTGATGATTGGGAATGGACCGGAGGATACACGTAAGTAACATAAATTTAAAATAATTGCAAACAACTAAAATTATCTCACCAATGACTTATGTTATTCCGTCAGGTGCAATAAGGCGTAATACATATTATCCATGTAAATACTCGATAAGTTGATTTTGTTGCAGTTCATTCTTGGGTATGTACTACGTCAACTTCACGGATCCAGAAAGAACCAGGATTCCAAGAAAGTCTGCTAGTTGGTTCACAAACATGGTCGCCACACGTTGCCTGGTTGACACTTGTACAAAATAAAAAGTTTCATTTACTATATTTTTAAATAAAAGGGTTCAAATGTTTAAAATGTTTTTATTAAATTAAAAAAAACATCTTTATCTGATATCGCCACCGTTACAATCAATCTCTTAGATACAAGTGAAATGCGTTTATGTCATAAATGGATGGATGGTACTTTAACATACTTGAAAATTCCTCAATAATAGTAAACAGAATTTAACAGAATGATAAGAGGATTTAACATATTTATAGAAATTCAAGGAGGAAACTTCATCAGTTACTCAATACCAATCATTAAGATAACAGTTTTAATCATATTATATGCCTTCTTTCTACAAGGTAAGATGTACTAGTTTTTACTTTCCAGTATTTACCTTACTGGAAATAACACTACATGTTTCCCAGTTTGGCAGATGACCCAATCAACACTCGGTACTTCCCCAAAGACCTTAAATTGGGTGTGGCAAACGCAGCCACCCAGATCGAAGGAGACTGGAACGAGAATGGCAAGGGACTACTGGGCTCACAATTACCCAGAGAAAATTGCCGACCGCTTCACTCCCGATATCGCTTGCTACTTCTACCACAAATACAAAGAAGACGTAGCTCTGGTAAAAGCCATGGGCCTGGACTATTATCATCTTTCAATCGCTTGGTCCAGGATCTTAAAAATCCATACAAAGTTTCAGTCCCATATTTTCTACTGCGTTTATGATTGGTTGTACGTTTCCACGTAATGCTATTACTAGTGCCATCTTCAATGCCATATATTAGATAAACGCAAAATAAAATAAGTCGAACACTCAGTATACTTAGCAAGTGTTAATGGTGTTTATAGTCCTAAGTCCAGCGAAGCCGATGCAGTGGTCAAATCCGCTGATCAGCAGAAATGCTTATATAACCATCAAACGGCATGGTGGGTGCAAGAGCTCGTCTGTACTAGCAGAAAGTTATGTTGAGGAGTCTACAAAATCCGTATTTTATTATTTTCTTCCTCATAACTTAACACTGTATGAACGACATCTAGGTCAAACAATGCCATTACAGGTAACAAATGTAGGCTTTGGTATTTTTCGTAAGGAGAAATAAAGGGTTGAAAGGGGTAAGAAGGGTAGAAATCGGTTGCCGATTATTACGTTGAACACATGTGATCCCACTTCTGATATTGTAGGCATTGGTATTTTTCTTAAGGAGAAATAAAGTGTTGAAAAGGGTAAGAAGGGTAGAAATCGGTTGTCGATTATTACGTTGAAAACATGTAAATATTTGTTATTTATCTTGCGGGCGTAAATATATGTGTAATTAAAGAAAAACGTAAATACATCAGACAAACATGGCGTCTTATCTAAGCATTTTCGTACTGTTCTTGACACCCCTCCCCGGTATCACCTGTATTTGTGCAATGGATGTTAGGGGCAAACTCACGAAACACCCACCCAGAGTGCTCCGGTCTTGTGGTACAGATTAGCCTGAGGGTACCCTCCCGACTAATCCACCAGCAGCAGGTGTTAATGGTTGCAATGGGCAAACTCGCGATGCACCCCACCTGAGTACCGTGACAAAAACATCACAAGACTCACTCAAAAACATTATCCATGGATCTCTACACTATCAGTACTGACGAGCAAAACAGTAAAGTGCCTCAAATGTATAGACAACTTATTCACGTCAAATGTCATTAAACTTACTCGTAACTGACCAATCAATTGTGCAGATTTAGCACCTTAATTCATAATAGCAATTCAAAAACCGTTACTAACACAAAATAATCCTTACTAATAATCCCCAAATATCTAACCTCAATAATTTGACAACGTAAATTTATATAACATCTCTAACAATTATTATTTTCAAGATAATATAGCAATGTTCGAGAAATAGATATGCTCTACGATAAAACTTGCAATTATCTACGAGTACTAAATAATAAGAGTGCTCAGTAAGAAAACGAATTATATAAATAAACCACTATTCCAACTAAATAGGTATGCTCATTGAAAGAACTCACAATTTATATGAATAGGCTAGTGTAGTGTAGTGTAGGAAAGTACCGATGGTCTATCAGAAGTTACGTGAGAGCGATAAAGTAAGCCATAGAAATCCATGTGATAGACAAGGATGGCTATAATGAAGGCGTTTAATAGTCAACGCCCATTTCGCCCTTCCACAAATAAGATCCACTTCTTATTTTTGCTATTTAAAAAAAATGTTGATGACGTCATTACTCGAAAACAAATGACGGTTGAAAATCGCCTTTTATGCTAAAATATGTATTTTTTAAATTAAAAATCGCCCTGTTTTTTCCCAAAAAAAATTTGTTTAGTTTTTACTGAATTTATTCCATACTTTAGGCGCGTACTGTATATAAATAATATTGTGAGCGATCTTAATAGTTATAGGTACCCTCTTTTTTAATGTCGAGGAAACTAATTTATTAGTTTTATTACAAATTCATAATTACCAAAAAAAGTAGATAATTTTACGATTAAAATTAATGATACTTTTTTATCTTTTTCACATGATGCAATACGATTTTTAGGCCTTTATATCGACGAAAATTTGCATTGGAAGCATCACTGCGATAAGTTAATTATTAGCTGAAATAAATTAAAATTTCATTTTATAAATTTGCGCACGGTTTTAATACAAAATCAACTTTTAAAAATAATTTTGCAAAAATTTTAAGGTATGGTATATGTTTCTGGGCTGGTTCGGCTTCTAGTCCTACAGTATTTATTGCACAAAAAAAGGATTATTAGGTCTGTTGCTGAAATATCTTCTATGGAATCATGTAGACCTTTTTTTTAGGAAATATGTAATTTTAACGTTTAACCTCGTTGTATATTATGTATTTATGTATTTAACAATGTGCGCTCATTTATAATAAATGAAGATATTCACAGTTACAATACAGTTCATAAACATGACTTTCATATTTCATCAGTAAATCTACAAATATTTAATCGTCTCCCAGATCATTTAAAATCGGTACAAAACATTAAAAATTTTAAAAGGAAATGAAAAATTTAACTGATATATAAAGCTTTTTATTCACTGTCAGAGTACATGCAATTTTATCTGTCTAAGTGCATCAATGTCTAAAGTGTCCCGATCTGTAATCAATGTAAATTCCTAAATATTTCAAGTTACTAGTTGAATTTATAATATGTATGATCTGTCTACCATCCGTTATACCTATCCAGAACACTATATGCTGGTAATTTATTTTTATATGATAAAAATGGAATACCTGTAGAATGTTTTAACAAAATTTATAGTAAGAGTCATATTATTAAACCATTTTTTTATGTTTGAGAATTCTTTTTCTACATTATTTTTCAGCGTAGATCAAACTGTTCTTTTTAGACAGTACCTAGTTATTATCGGGAATAATTTTATTTTCCCCAACGTCTAAATATTTCATTAAAATATTTGCCTTTTCAAATGTATTTACTATTATTATTTTTTTTATTTAATAACTGTATATTATCCATGTTATTGTTTTCCACAAATTTAGTTTATCATTTTTATTTTCTTTAATCATGTTTTTGTAAAACTTCTGAATCTGTGGAAATGTAATTTTTTTGCCAATTTATATTTCTCATTTCAAATTCTATTCTTTTTATAATTAATGTAATTAATATTATTTGTAATGAAGTTGCATAATGATCTGTTAGGTCCGAGTCTATTATCAGTCGCAAACATAAATCTTTATTAATTTTAAATTTTAAAAAGATGTGAACTATACAGGTAGCCGAATTATTTTGTACACAAGTACGTTTGTTTATCATTGAAATATATTCTGCATTTTCATCACATTTCTTCATGTATCTTTATTTATATACATACACATAGCATACTCATATAGTTTGTTATGATTTGCTAAAAACTGTTGCAAATTTATAATTAAACAGATCTACATATATCTGAGGACGGACTTCTATACATATATACAAATTAAGGAAATTGTGATATTTCCAACAAATACTACTAAGTGCATGAGAGTAAGTTTGGAGTTTCTATTCGGTATATCGCAGTTAATACAATATATATAGATATTCTATATTTGTTTTAACAATATTTTTAGTTCATCTAATTTTTTGTGTATCTCATCAAAAACTAGCAGAGTTTTAAGTTCTACTTGTTTTAAAATAAACTAACAAGTACTATTCATTGTCGCACCATTGTTGCGATATTGATAACTTCTTCGCTAAAAATATTTGTTTGTTAAGAATTACAGCACGTGATTAAATGCAACTGTTTCACTTCTAGTCTTCGCAAAGTCATATAGAGCCATATAGGAATTTTTTTTTGGAAAAATCCTTACCCAAAAATCAAAATGAATGAATTACAACCTCCTTAAATTATTTACCAATAATTTAAGTGTATGGATATTGGCAAGCAAAACGTGTTTAAAAATATATGAAGTATGACGTAGGTACCTTACAAAGCATAGTACCTACTTGTGACTGTATATCGATAAAAAGATATACTTTTCATTGTATTGAATATTATTCCAAAATGTAATGGACTAGAGATATATTTAGATAAGTATTTAAAGAGTGAGTATAAAAGATTAGAAATAATATAATTCGAGTACTTTTAATAAAAAATTAATGAAATTTATAAAAAAATCATGTCACAAAGGTACTTTATTTAACCGACTTTATCTGTTCTGCTTTAACATGACTTTGCTAAATTTCAGTTTTCTTACATAATCTAATTGTCAGCTGAATAACTAAATAAGTGCGAAAAATTTCAGTGGGTAATTTCCTGTCGAAAAATAAGGTGATTCTTTCAAATAAAAAAATCTCATTTGAACATATATGGAGATACAACCGCTTAAAGAGGGTGCCAAAATATTTGTTTTTATTTTTTTTCTGAAATATCAAAAAGTGACAGGAAATTAATTATAACAATTAAGTTGCCATTACAAAATGTCAACGTGACAGCTGCTTACTAGATAAATAATTAAATAGATTTTTTGCCCAGAAATCTTGCAAAAAAATTACAAGAGGCCTTTTTCGTTTAGAATGAATCGGGCTATTTCGAATGAATTTTTAAATGGTAAAGTTGTATTAAGAAATAAAAGTTAGGTATGAAACAAGTCTTATAGGGGTTGCTTTTTCTACCCCTTACAGCCATAAGGGAAAATACACAAATTGTTTACCGAGTGTCTTCTTGGAAGCAAAAACTTAGCAGCAGTATACTTAATTTCACGTCTGTCAGTTTTTGAATAAAATTAAACAAATTAATTCAAGAAAATGTTGGAAGTTGAAATACCTGGTGACATTGTAAATTTCTTATCTTTGGGAAAAAAATTTTGCTTTTCACCTAATTGTAAAGATATTACTGTTACTAAACTTCTCTCTGACTTAGAAAATATTGACAAATGTGATAAAAATAAACATAATTATTATAGAGCACAAATTCTTAATATTTTGACAAATTTCTATCATAAACCTGTATACAGTTATCAAATGAGTTATTATCAGATGAAGGTTATTACAGAAGATTGAACAGAGATCCAACATCTACTTTACAACAAAAAAAGCTAATAAAATTGTGTCAAAATTAAAAACTAATCAGTATATTTCAATTGATATTGCGCGAAAATTAACAATTTATAATCAAACAGCACCCAAATATTATGGGCTGCCAAATATACATAACCTACCCTCTCGTTAAGACCTATAATTTCGTCAATTAATGAGTATTATATATCTGACTCTTTTACCTTTGCTGAAAATAAAGTAGGTAATACCAGATAATTATGTCATTATTAGTTTATATGTTATATCATTGTTTAAGAACATACCTTTAGAGTTAGTTATGGAAAGCCTAAGGGGACGAGTGGATTCGTTCGATAAGTTTACACAGAGATACCATTAGTAAAATTTGAAAAAATAGTAGAATTTATTTTTGATTCAACTTTTTTCTTTTTTAATCAGGAATTTTATAAACAAATTAATGGTGTACCTGTGGAACTTATATAAATCCAATTTTGACTCAATATGTAATGGATGATTTATTAGATAAGTGTATGCCAAAATTAAATTTTAACATGCCTCTTTTAAAGAAATACGTGGATGACATAATCGGTGTTGTACCACAAAATGGAATACAGCATATTTTAAACATTTTTAATGAATGTGATGAACATATTCAGTTCACTATTGAAACAGAAACAGATAATAGTGTACCTTTTCTCGATACGAGACTAATTAGGACACTAAATAACATGATTATACTAGACTGGTAGGTACATAAAACCAACTAGTAGCCAACAATTTATGAATTATTACTCAAAACATACGAAGAAAATGAAAATAAATTTGGTGTTGGCAATGAAAACAAGAATACAAAGAATCAGCCATCCTAGTCTAGTGGATAAACATTTAAGAGTACTTTACATTTTTTTTAATTCTTACCCACGGTTTTGTTTGAAAAGATTAATTTTTATTACGAGTAATCAACATACTGGAATTAATCCCACAATTTTTTATAACGGCCTTATTAGTTCCTCATTCAACTTGTGTTCAGCAATTATGTTTGTCTTGTAGAAATGTACTAAAAAAACGTGACTTGGATGTTTTCGCTCGAATTATGGTACGAGGGAAAGTTGCAAAAATGTAAGGAATCACTTTTTCAATATAATGAACTGAAATTTTTTCATATTCGGGCTAATCTTTTAGAGGGAAATAATTTTTCTTTAAACATTTTTCCCTAGGGTTAAAAATAAGGGTAGGTACTTTACTCTCGGGCCGATTTGCAGTTTTTGTCTGCACCTCGTATATAATAAACGTTTATGAAGTTCGATAGGCGCTATTTTGATTTGACGACATGCAGAGACAACTGACAATCGAAGGAATCTATTAAATTTATACATAAAGTTTTTTCCCATATGGTGCAAACTTTTTGGATAGCGCTGTATATATACAGGCCGTCTACTATAAGAAGGTCACTCCTATGGATCTGGCTTAATACACGACGCACGTCGAAAATCTTCATACGTTTTTTTGTTACATTTTTTGAGGCCCTTATGCCCGTGAAAACAATTTTGAGATCCATGGCCAACTTTGTGAGCAATCATAAAAAAACGGAAAAGTACCGAAAGTTTAGGGTCGTCTAACTTTTTTATTTTAAGAGATAGAGAAATCTTACATTAATAAAGATGTCTTCAAAGCAGGCTGTGGCTACAAAAAATTGCTTGTTTTTTCCTCTTTCAAGCGATATACTACATGTTGCCTTTATCTTTTATATTTAATATTTAATTTTATTTAATATATTTATCTTTTATATTAAAAAAAAATGTTTAGTGTTTTTATTAGATTAATAAAATAACATATTTATCTGTTACCGTCACAGTTACAATCAATCTCTTAAATACTGCAAGTCACTACTATAAAGAAAACATGATCTTTTCCCAAAATTATAGATTAAACTGTACATACTAGATCATACTCCAATGAGAATCAAAAGATAAGTCAATATCAGCTAATTCAAGTGAATTGCTTTTATGTCATAAATAGGTAGATGGTACTTTAACATCCTTGAAAATTTTTTAATAATAGTAAATAGAATTTAACAGAATGATAAGAGGATTTAACATATTTATAGAAGCTTAGGGAGGAAACTGCATTAGTTAGTCGATACTAATCATGAAGGCAACAGTTTTAATCGTATGCCTTCTCTCTACGAGGTAAGATATACTAGTTTTTACTTTCCAATATTTGCCTTACTAGAAATAACGCTACATGTTTCTCAGTTTGGCAGATGACCCAATCAATACCAGGCACTTTCCCCAAGACTTCAAATTCGGTGTGGCAAACGCAGCCCCCCAGATCGAAGGAGCCTGGAACGAGGATGGCAAGGGAGAAACCATCTGGGACTACTGGGCCCACAATTACCCCGAGAAAATTGCCGACAGCTCCACTCCAGAAATCGCTAGCGACTCCTACCACAAATACAAAGAAGACGTAGCTCTGGTAAAAGCCATGGGCCTGGANTTAATTATTTTTGGTCATATTGAACTTATTCTCGTATACGAGATTTCTATTCGGATGCCTGTTATTAAAAATCACTGCCGCTTCTTGGTGAGTTTTATAATCATCTCCCACAATCAAAACTATTTAAATTTTCTCCTAAGAAGTTAACAGAGTTGCCATTTCTTGTTTTTTATAAATTGTAACTAGCGTTTTGACGTTTGCTATCAAAAATTCCATTGGTTTGTCAGTGCATTTTACAGGAGAAGGTAAAGTAGTCAGATTTTTGTTTTTTTTTTATATTTATGGTACGTGTAGTTTGGACCTTGAATAAGAATTTTTCGAAGTAGTTCGACGCAACGTTCATAAATTACCAAGATAATCGATTTTGAAGTTTTACCTAACAGCTAAATCCACTAAATGTGACACATTCTTCAACTGGGAGCGTGGCATAATCGGTAGCATTCGAGACTGACAGTAACGAGATCGCTGGTTCGAGTCCGTCGCGCGACATTTTTTTTTAAACGGCCATATGGTTTTTTATTATTTTTTTCATCTCGAAAATTATGAACAAACGAAATATTATAATAAACGCTTATGTATATGTAGGAATGTTCTTAAAATATTTTATTAAAATGCACAATTGGTTGATAAACAATATTTATTATGAATTAACAATAAAGTTTCTTTAAAAAAACAAACGAGCTCAGGTAGGTTTTTTTATTTTAATTTTAGTATTTGACATTTTACGCAGTGTGGCATAAGCCAGATTGAAAGTTATCATAGAAACATGGGAAGCAGAAACTTTTTATGCTCGAGCAGGTGTGTTTTTTTAAACACGGTGGACGACCCACACAACCTAGCTCAAAATGTTAATTAAACACTTGAAGAATATTCCTACATACAGTTCTCATAATATTTCGTTTGTTCATAATTTTTGAGATCAGAAAAATAAAAAGAAAGGAAGCTAGATGCTTAAAAAATTTATGCTTCCCATTTTTTTATGATAACTACTATTCTGGCTCGTGCCACTCTGCGTAAAATGTCAAATAGTAACATGAATATAAAATAAAAGAACATCCTACCTGACCTCGTTTTTTTTATAAATAATTTATAATAATAATAAATAATCTTATTGTTAGTTCATAATAAATACTGTTTATCAAACAATTGTGCATTTAATGAAATATTTGAAGAATATTCCTACATATACATAAGTATTTATTATAATATTTCGTTTGTTCATAATCTTCGAGATGAAAAAAATAATAAAATACCATATGATGCGCTATGAAAAAAAAAGGAATGTCACGCGACGGACTCGAGCCACCGATCTCGTGACTGTCAGTTCCTAACGCTACCTATTAGGCCACGCTCCCAGTTGAAGAATGTGTCACATCTAGTGGATTTAGCGGTCAGGTAAAACTTCAAAATCGATTATCTCTGTAATTTATAAACGTTGCGTCGAACTACTTCGAAAAATTCTTATTCAAGGTCCAAACTACACGTACCATAAATATCAAAAATTACAAAAATCCGACTACCTTACCTGTTAGATTTAATGTCTATCTCTAGACGTAAATTATCAATGCTAATACGGAGAAGAGTTTGTAAAAATAACAAAATCTGTTTTTTAATGGTAAATGGATAATATTGGATACCTGACCGTAGTTTTCTATTTGGATCAACTTTAAATAACGATTGTCGATATTTTAAAAAATAAAGGTACTTTACTCTTGAGCAAAATTTACATTTTTCGACAAACCTCGTATACGACTGCAAAAAATTGAAATCTGATTATTTCATTTTGGATTTTAGGCCATGCAGAACTCTTCATCAAGAATAACTTTTTCTCATAAAACCAAAAAAGAGAAGGAGCGTTAAATTGACGTCCACGGGATGTCGGTTATTCAATTTTGTATTGCGATGAAATTTGTTTGTACAATTGCGGTACAATAATTGTATTAATTCTAAATTGACACAATTATTGAAGTAAAAATTGTAACGTTAGTGGCTCGTTTAAATCAATCTAAATACGTCCACTGTAAAATCATCGTAGTGGGAGAGCGATAGTCTCCGCCTCCAGCTGTAACGCCCGTGCACCCGACCCCGCAGCGATACCTTAGCAGTGTACAGAGAAC